>NC_056750.1:393830747-394055747 GCF_019279795.1 Protopterus annectens
AAGGGTATTGTGGAGAAATGTAAACCACTTCTAAACAGAATGGCTACTCCTCAACCCTTCCGTTTAGTGCCAAGGACTCCAAAGATAACCATAAAGCGTTCTTTAGCTATGTCAAGAACCCAAGTGGAAACTCTCAGATCTGCTCAGAGTTGGTTCAGAATGGCACAAAATACACTGAACCAACTGATAATTGCCAACATTTTGGCAGACAGGTTCAGTGCAAACTTCACACCCCTCTCACTCCCTACAGGGCCCATAAACATACCAGAAGAATGTAAGGCCCCGGCAATCACTGACACACAGGTTAAAACAGCCCTATCCAAAGCCAAAAACACAACCTCAATGGGACCGGACGGTGTCCCAGGCTGTGTCTTATAAGAGCTCCAAAATGAACTAACCCCTCTCCTAAACACACTGTTCAAACTTAGCCTCTCTACAGGCTATGTACCCACAGAGTGGTGCACAGCAACAGATGTTCATCGTGCATACAGCTGCAGTCATAACAGATGGGTTTTCCTGCCGTCAGGCGGGTCCTCGGTCGGCCGAATTCCAAAGTCTAGGTCCGGCGTCAGTTGTCGTCGCTTCTTCCCTGATGTCAGTGCAACAGGGGTATAAAAGAACCAGCCGATGCCATTTTCTTCAGTCTTTCTTGCCGCGCGGTGCCCGAAGCAGAAGCAGTTCGCAAGTGCCGGTCGGCCAGCTCCTGAGATTACGAATATTTTTCAACCGAAGTCTTCTTGAAAGCTAAGTACCCCGTTGGGGAAACTTTTCTTGCCTCAGACCTATGTCAGACAGAGTTAATAATTGCATTTCATGTGGGAAGCAAATACCGCATAAGGATTTTCATTCACTCTGCATTCCTTATTTAGGCCCAGACCACGACGTCTCGGCCTGTCGTTTTTGTGCTACATTCAACAGATGCACTATTAAGCGTCGGGCGGAGTTCACCCAACACTATTTTGGCAAAAAATTTAATTACATTATGTCGTCGGATACTCTGACTCCAGTTTTGAGTAAAAGACGCAAAGATAAGGACCGACATACGAGGTCCGCGACTTCTACCGACACCACGCCAAAGCCGACTACAGGTGGTCCGGTTCTCAGTGAGGAGCCTACGCAGCCCCTGACTACCGACGACACTTCATTGGCGGTGTCTACTGTGCCCGAGGTCGCAGGCTCTTCGGCCCACACCCAGACTACACATACCGAAGCCACTCTTGGTGGTGAAACTCAGAGTTTAGACAGGGCTGCCACCTCTCAAGGTGTCTTCAGGCCTTCCTCTTCTTTTTCCATCAAGGCTTTCACTAAGTCTAAAGCAGCCATGCATTCCAAAAGACAAGCTCCACAGGGCCCTTTTCAAGGCCCCATGCCTAAAAAGCAGATGCTCAAAATGGCTGAGGATTTGATTACTCTTATCAGGGGTTCTCAACCCCCCCCCCGGACAAAAGGCCCAGAGTGGAGGAAGATTCTCCCTCCTCGGACCAGGCCTCCATTATTTCAGAACATTCTGAAGACCAGGAACATTCTTTCTCCCCTTTTGAAGATTCTGATGCAGAGGAGTCCATTCCCTCTGTCTCCCCCCCCCTGAGGATTACTCTTTTGGGGAAACCTTGCATATCTTGAGGGAACACTTCCACTGGGAAGGCCAAGAGTACTCAGACTCCAAGAAAAGGCTTGGGGATTTTCTCTTGCTCCCTCAGCACAGACCTCTGGCTATACCTCCTGTCTTAGACATTCTAGATGATGTGTATTCAGAGGCCTGCCTTAACCCAGACTCTTTGCCTCCAGCCCCAGTCAAGCCTGACCGGTATTACCGGGTTCCTGACTCACACCAATTCCTATACAAAAGCCATGCGGCTGACCCAGAAACTATTTCACAGGGTCCCAAGGGAATTAAGGCCTCCACTGCTAAAAATCCATTACTTTCAGAGAGAGATTCCAGAGCTTTAGAAAGGTGGGGGAAAAAGGTATATACCTCTGATACCTTAACCATGAGGGCATTAAACTGTCAGTTCCATATGTTAAAGTACCAACAGTTTCTGTTATCACAGTTGAGAAGCAAAATGTCACAACCTGAACAACCAGACTTGAAGGAGTTGCAGGATTTGATACATAGTGCAGAACAAGTGGGTAAACATACCTTGCAATGTGGTTTTGATGCTTTAGAGGCCTCATGTAGAGCTGCTGTTACAGGATCAGTCATACGTAGACATGCCTGGCTCAAAGAGCAAACCTTACCAGATCATGACAAAGCTAAATTACTAGATGCCCCTCTGCAAAAAGATGTATTGTTTGGTGTTAAAGCTGAGGAGGTATTAAAGAAAATGGAGGAAAAGGCAAAATCAATGCAAACAGTGAAAGATTTCCTACAGGTACAACCTCCACATTTCAGTAGAAATTGGCCTTCCAAAAATTGGTCCTTTCCAGCCACGGACAGACCCCAAAGAGGTAGATACAGGCCCGAGGGGCAGAGGGCAATCTCAAGGATCGTTTAGAGGCAGACAATGGCAAGCACCTACACAAAGAGGTGGTGAGGATAGTTGACAGCCATTCAGAAAGCAGACCCAATGACTTTCCCCTTTGCATGCCAAGCAAGGCTCAAATGGCAGCACCTTTAGGCGGAAAACTGGCATTATTTTCGAAAAATTGGCATATTGTCACAAAAGACAAATGGATCCTGGACATTATAGACAGAGGCTACAGATTCCATTTTCACACCCTTCCAAAAATGAGAGGCATGCCAAACCTGCCACACAATCAAAGGGCAGAGGCACAAAACAAATTTCAGATCTCATGGACATGAAAGCTATTCAAGAGGTACCTGCACAAGAACAGGGTCAAGGTTTTTATTACAGACTATTTCTGGTACCAAGGAAGGGAAAAGATTGGAGACCTATTTTGGACCTATCCATCCTAAACACATTTTTACTCGTGCCAAAATTCAAGATGCTCACATTACAGCAGCTTCTTCCCATGCTGGGCAAGGAGTCTTGGCTGGTAACATTGGACCTCAAGGAGGCATACCTGCATGTCCCAATCAGACAAGATTGCAGAAGATACCTCAGATTTCTTGCAGGTTCAACCCAATATCAATTCTCTGCATTGCCCTTTGGCTTATCTACTGCGCCCAGGTGTTCACGAAATGCCTGGCATCAGTAATTGCCTACTGCAGACTTCAAGGGATACAAATATACCCATATTTGGACGACTGCCTGATCCAAGCGGACAGCAAGCACATACTTCTGAAACATCTGGCTTTTGTAATAATGTTGTTGAATTCTCTGGGATACACAGTCAACAAAAAGAAATCAAGGCTAATACCCTCTCAAACAATAATTTTCCTGGGTGCCAGCTTGGATACAAACTCCCAGATGGCCTACCTCACGCCAGAGAAACAAGGGCAACTTTCACCAGGCTGACTGCAAGGAAAATCCTGCAGGCTCTGGGATTCATGGCATCTTGCATCCTACTAATCCCATGTGCAAAGCTGCATATGAGGAAACTTCAATGGTACCTAAAAAACCTATGGTCTCAACACAGCCACAGTTTGGAAACAATAATACCACTAATTCCATGGCTTCAAAAGGAATTTCTGTGGTGGGCTCAAGCATGCCAAAGAAACACAGGTCTCCCATTCTGCAAGCCTCAAGCAAATCAAGTAATCACAACAGACGCCTCGGACTACGCCTGGGGGGCGCACATGACAAATCGGTGAATTCAGGGCAAATGGTCCCAAAAGTAAAAGCACCTACACATCAATCAAAAGGAAATGCTAGCAGTAATAAATGCTATTATAGCTTTCAAAGACCTTCTGCATCCAGGTCAGCTATTGATAAGGACAGACAACACCACAGTAATGTGGTACATAAACAAACAGGGAGGAATCCATTCATACCCCCCTATGCAGACTGGCCATGTCTCTTTGGAACATGGCTCTGGAATTACAAATCGAACTTCAAGCACAGTACTTGCCAGGCAAGGAAAACATGCTGGCAGACAACCTAAGCAGAAGTATGACAGATCCACACGAATGGAAGTTGCATCCTCAAGTTTTTACAAGGATAATTCAAGCATGGGGAAGGCCAGACATAGATCTCTTTGCCTCCCACAGAAATCACCAATTGGCAAAATTCTGCTCAAGGACCTTTCATCCACAGGCCTGGAAAGTGGACGCACTCTCTTTCAGTTGGACAACAATGACAGTTTATGCCTTTCCACCTCTTCCTCTGCTGCCCAAAGTTCTATTAAAAACCAGAGCAGACAGACCAAAGATGATTCTCATTGCTCCAGACTGGCCAAGACAACACTGGTACCCACTCCTGAGGAGCCTGACACATTCCCCACCATGGATCCTGCCTCTAATGCCTCTTCTACTGACTCAGCACAACTTCAAAACTCTTCACAGTCAGCTGAAAACACTCAATCTAGCCGCATGGAAGATTCCTTAAATTCACAACAGACCCTGCTCTCCAAGGAGGTGCAGGATGTCATGTTGGAGGCCCGAAGGCCTTCTACTAGAAAAGCCTACTCCGCAAAATGGAAACGGTTTTGTGCCTGGAATGAGAAAAAGGGTCAGAATCCTGGACTATTGAATTTACCTCAAATATTACAGTACCTAGCTGAGATGCTAAGCAGTGGACTTTCATTCTCCTCCATCAAAATCCATGCCTCAGCCATTTCTGCAGAATACAACACTGATCCTCCTTTATTCTCTCACCCCCTCTTAAGACAGTTCCTCAGAGGGGCTAAGAATATAAAACCCCCAAGGAAACAACCAGTACCTGCTTGGGATCTCAGTTTCATTCTAGAAAAACTGACCTTGCCTCCTTTTTAGCCAGCTGCTTCAACAGAACTGCAGTATTTGTCCTTGAAAACAGCCTTCCTTCTGGCTATCACCTCAGCTCGCAGGGTTTCGGAACTACAAGCCCTCATGGCTGTGCAGCCTTTCATCATTTTCCATCAAGACAGAGTTTCCTTACGAACCAACCCGTCCTTTATGCCAAAGGTAGTATCCAGGGTAGCCTTGAATCAGGCTATCCACTTACCTACCTTTTACCCTAATCCTCAAAACAAAGGAGAGAGACTACTACATTCCTTGGACATTCACAGACAGCTGCGTTATTATTTGGACAGAACAAAGCCTTTCAGAAAATCAGAGCAACTCTTTGTGTCCTATGCTACAGGAGCTCAAGGGAAGCCAATTTCCAAACAGACAATCTCAAAATGGATAGCCCACTGCATATGCTTTTGTTACTCTTTTCATGATAAAACTGTACCTGCAGGCATCAGATCTCACTCCACAAGGGCCACAGCTACCTCTGCAGCTTTCCTCGGGGGGGTTCCTACCAAAGATATTTTGGAAGCAGCCACTTGGAGTTCTGTACATACCTTCTCCAAGCACTATCTCCTACCATTATACTCCAAATCTAGAGCAGGCTTTGCCACTGCAGTCTTGCAGGGCATCCTGGCTCCTCCTAGTTCCACCTAGTGCCTACCACCCCTTTTTTAGCTTTGGGATTCTACCCATCTGTTATGACTGCAGCTGTATGCACGATGAACATAGTACAGTTTTGTACCTACCATAAATGTAGTTGTTCGAGTGCTAATACAGCTGCGTTCCAGGTTTCCCTCCCTCCTTCCCCTCTTGGGACAGGCCTATTGGCTAACACCTCCTCATACAACCTGATTGGGGTATTCTTTTATGGTGTATTTGCTTGCAACTACTGTTTTTTGATTATATTGCATTGCATTATTACATGAATTTATGTATTGCCTTCCTTCTGGGGGCACCTGACATCTGGGGCAAGAAAAACTGAAGAAAATGGCATCGGCTGGTTCTTTTATACCCCTGTCGCACTGACGTCAGGGAAGAAGCAACGATAACCAACGCCGGACCTAGACTTTGGAATTCGGCCGACCAAGGACCCGCCTGACGGCAGGAAAACCCATCTGTTATGACTGCAGCTGTATTAGCACTCTAACATCTACATTTATGGTAGGTACAAAACTGTACTTTATCCCACTCCACAAAGGTGGCACCACAACGGACCCCTGGAACTATTGCCCTATAAGCCTGACTAGCCTGGTCTGCAAGGCTATGGAGTGCATCATCATGGTACTCATTAACAGAGACATTGGGAACCTCCAAACTTTGGACCCCACCCAGTTTGGCACTTCTTTGAGACAGTTACCAAGGCATTAGATGAGGGTAAGGAGGTCCACACAGCCTACCTAGACCTCGCAAAGGCTTTTGACACCATTCCTCATTCTGGTATTATAGGCAAACTCACCATCCTGAACATTAACCCCTACGTCACGAGATGGGTTGCAAATTGGTTCACGGACAGAACCCACACGGTGAGAGTTGCAGACTCTATGTCCGACTCTAAACCAATTACAAATGGCATCCCCCAGGGCTCAGTCCTAGGACCCCTCCTGTTCGGTGTATACTTCTCAGAGGTACAGGCAAGCACAGGAGGACTTTGGCTGACCAAGTTTGCAGACAACTGCAAACTACAGGCCATAATTGATTCTCCAGCTGATACAGACACCCTCCAGAAGGGTCTCACTAAGACGGATACCTGATGTCAAAATCATGGCCTCAAGCTGAATGCCAAAAAGTGCATAGTTATCCCCTTTGGAAAAACAAAGTACCCGCAAACTACCACATAGGTGGTAGTCCCCTAAATACAGAAAAAGTAATAAGGGATCTGGGGACCCAAGTAGACAGCAGTCTCTCCTTTGATAATCATATTGCCAAGGTGGTTAGAAAATCCTTCTATGTGGCCCACCTAATCTCAAAAGTGTCGGCATCCAGAACAAAGGAGGTTATTGTGCCTCTCTACTCATCACTTGTTAGACCCATTATAGAATACAATGCCCCATTTGGGATGTACCTTACAAGACACCTGCAACAGCTGGAAAGACAACAGAAGTACCTCATCAAGAGGGTTACTGGCCTTAAAAAGATGACCTACGCAGCCCGACTAAAGAAACTCCAGCTGTACTCGGTTGCATACCGCTTACTCAGAGGTGATCTCTGCTTGACATACAAGGCCATGTCCAACCCAGAATTGATGGATATGCTCCACCTAAAAAAAAACAAATCCCTGAGAGCCACATACTCTAGGGATATAAACCTTGCCACAGTGATAAATAGGATGTGCTGGAGGGATA
Organism: Protopterus annectens; assembly: GCF_019279795.1. Taxonomy (NCBI): domain Eukaryota; kingdom Metazoa; phylum Chordata; order Ceratodontiformes; family Protopteridae; genus Protopterus; species Protopterus annectens. The sequence continues at coordinate 393,837,924 of NC_056750.1, forward strand.
GATTCCTGACTCAGAGACTCCCCATGCTTTGGAACAAGATTCCAGTATACATCAAGCAGAACCCCTCACTAGCACTCTTCAAGAGAAACCTTGACGGGTGGATGGGAAACAGTAAATTTACCCTGGGGATCACTGCAGTGGCTCTGCTGAACAGTGGCGCAGGGAACTAATGGCTCTGCTGGTCAGAGGCTCAGGGAACTAATCTAAGGGGGTGGTGAAAGCCAACACACTCTGGCTAGGCTTATAAATGCCCTTGGGCAGATAGCCTAGTACTTACCTATGGTAAGTGTACACAACTGTACTTTTCCCTCCCTCCACCCCCCCCCCCTTTTTCTCTTTCTTCTTATGTTACCATTCTTTCTTGTTGTTCTCCTTTCCTTACAAGGGACATATTGGTATTTATTTTCCACTGGTGGGGTTCTTCCACCAGAACTTAGCCTCCTACTTTGGGGGCTCATGACCGGTTAGGGCAAGAAAACCTGATGTAATGGCACTGGCTGCCTTACTTTATACCACTGAAGACCTGACTGTCAGTCCTCAAGCGGCAGCAACCGATGCAGAAATACTAAGTCTCTGATATTCGGGCCAGCCAAGGGCTACCCTGGCAGGGATAACCCAAATGTGCTGACTGCAACAGTGAATACACTCGAAGATCTACATTTATGGTAAGTGTACACAACTGTACTTTCTGAGTGAAGGGGGAAGGTTATTCCATGCATTAGAGACCGTATAGGAGTACAACATTTGACCAGCTGAGAGCTTAGGTTTCACTATGGATAGCAACATTTTGTTTTCGGACCCAAGTTGTCAGGATGGTACATGGTCAGTATGGAGGAGAGGGAAGGGCAGGTTTCTGGGTAGTAGATGAGCTTGTGGGCTGTAGCTAATTGTAGAAAAGTGAGATAGTGAGGGGATTCTAGCCAATTTAGTTGATGCAGTGAAGAACAGTGATGGGTAGAAAATTTTGAATTAGTAGCAAATTTAATGGCTTTATTGTAACAAGAGTCCAGGTTTGTTCTCAAGGAGGACTGTATGTTAGTGAGGATTGGAGCGCCATATAGAAGTGCTGGAAGCAGGAAGAATGAGGACAGAGCCTTTTTTGCAGACAAGCTAAGAAAGTTACTGTGCCTATGTCGAGCACCTAGCTTATGATGTTTATTTTGATATTGCTATAGATGTGAAGGTCGAAAGTTAATTTAATGATGACACCTAGCAATTTAGTACTGGGGACGACTTCAGTGATGGTGTTGTTTAGGGAGTGAATGGAGAATAGTGACTTGTCAACAGGGTTGGATTTTGTGGAGGTAAATATTAAAAGTTTTGTTTTATTGGGGTTGAGGATGAGGTGATTCTGGGACATCCAGGTTTCAGTGGAAGTAAATGCTTCTTGGGTGAGATGCTGTAGTGCAGTGGCAGATTTAGAAGAGCAGATGATAGTTGAGCCATCTGCGTATTGGATAAACAGTACTGTGGTGAGAGAGGAGTGAATGTTGTTGAAAAATATGCTGAATAAGAGAGGTCCCAGTATCGAGCCTTGGGGAACACCTGTGTTTGTAGTTATGAAAGGGGAAGCAGAGTGTTGCCATTTAGTAGATTGTTGCCTATTATTGAGATAGTTAGTAAACCACTGTAGGGTAGGGGGAGATGATCCAAGATTAGAGAGTTTACCAAGCAGAAGGGAGTGGGAAATGGTGTTGAATTCCTTTGATAAATCTAGGAAGAGTACTGAGACTGAGGAGCCAGCATCTCAAGCTCTATTTACTGTGTCCAGGAAGGGAGATGAGGGCAGTGTTAGTACTATGACCGGGCCTAAAGCCATGTTGAGTGGGGGAGAGAATTTGGTGTTGTATCAGATGACTGAGGAGCCGAGTATGTATGCATTTCTCTAATATTTTGGAATTGGGGAGAGAATGGCAATAGGACGGAAGTTAGAGATGTCAGAGTTGTTGCAGCCTTTATGAAGTGGAAGGATAAATACTTTTTTTCCAGATGTCAGTTATGCAGGATTCCTGAATGGACCTGTTGAGGAGGATGCTGATAGGATATGCCGTGGAGGAAGCTGAGAGTATTCTGCGGGTAAGTTATCTGGTGCGGTGGTACAGGGTTTGAGTTTGTGCAGGAGTTTTTTGATGGTGGAGGTGGGTATGGGTTTTATTGTGAAAGCAGGTAGAGGTTTTGAAGGAGAATGTACGGGTGGAGTACCTGGTGGATCAGTTGTAATAGGTGGGAAGCTGGTAGTTAGTTTTTTGATGGTGTTGATGAATAGGTATTAAAGAGGGAGGCTCTCTGAGGGTGTTTTTTCTAGGTTTGGACATAGGTTATTATTAATTCCAGGATGGAGAAGGGAGTTGATTGCCCCCCCCCCCCCCCCCCCCAGAAATCCCTGGGGTTTAGTCTGTGTTGGTCTTGGAAAGTGTCAAAGTAATCTTTTTTTGTTTTTGATAACTAGGCGTTTAACCTGATTGCAAAGTTGTTTATATTGAGTGAGGTTAGACAGTGTTTTTTTTTTTGCCAGGCTTTCCAGGCTTTGTCCCTAGAGGACATAACTTGCTTTGTGGCCTTTGTAAGCCAAGTAGCATGATGTTCATCGAGTTACACTGCTGCAGTCATTGCACTTAGGTTATCCTGCCGTCAGGCGGTTCCGCAGTCATCCAGAGTTCCAAAGTCTTGGTCCAGCGTCGGTTGCTGTCGCTTCTTCCCTGATGTCAGTGCACCAGGGGTATATAAGATGCATCCGATGCCATTTTCTTGTCTTTCTTGCCGCGCGGTGCCCGAAGCAGAAGCAGTTCGCAAGTCCCGGTCGGCCGACTCCTGAGATTTTTGAAGTCGAATTTCAGAACCGAAGTCTTCAATAAAGCTAAGTACCTCATTGGGGAGACTTTTTTCTTGCCTCAGACCGATGTCAGAAAAAGTTAATAATTGTATTTCTTGTGGGAAGCAAATACCTCATAAGGACTTCCAGTCTTACTGTATTCCATGCCTAGGCCCTGATCACGACGTCTCTAGTTGTCGGTTTTGTGCTAGATTTAACAAACGCACTATAAAAAGACGTTTTGATTTTGCTTTGCACTACTTTGGCCAAAGGTTCAATTATACTATGCTGTCGGATCAACAGACGACCTCAATACCGAAAAAACGCAAAGACAAGGATAAAGACAGGCATCCGAGGTCCAAAACCGACGACGAAACCTCTTCTAGGCCAGTCGCCGGTTCTCAGTGAGGCGCTTTCGCAGCCCCTGGCACCCACTACCTCAGAGCCACAGGCCGCTTCCGACTGACACGTGGAGACAACTAGGCCTCTGGAAACTCAAGGTATTGGGCCTACGGAAACTAATCCCTCAGATGGGTCCGGAGCCGCTGAGCAGGCATGGGCTTCTGAGGGTGTTTTCAGACCTTCACAACTTACCATTAAAACAACAGCCAAGACAAAGGTACCATTAAAGACAAAGAAACAAGTACAGCATTCTCCTGGACAGTCCTCCATGCCTAAGAAACAGATGCTTAAAATGGCCGAAGACCTCATTACTCTAATCAGGGGTTCCCATCTCCCTCCCGAGAAAAGGCCTAGGCAGGATGCAGACTATGATTCCTCTGATCAGGTTTCCATTTCCTCTGATTCCTCTTCAGACCAGCATACTCTCTGCCCCCCCCTATGAGGACTCTGATGCTGAAGAATCTATCCCTTCAGCCTCTCCTCCTGAGGATTATTCTTTTGGGGAAACTTTACATACCACGAGGGAGCATTTCCATTGGGAAAGTCAGGATTACTCAGAATCCAAGAAAAGGCTCAGGGATTTCCTTTTATTGCCTCAACACAGGCCGCTGACTATTCCGCCTGTGCTAGACATTGTGGTTGATGTGTTCTGTGAATCCAGCTTATCTCCTGATTCTTTGCCCCCTGCTCCAGCCAAACCAGATAGGTATTATAGAGTCCCTGACTCTCACAAGTTTCTTCACAAAAACCCTTCTGCTGATCCAGAAACTATTTCCCAGGGTCCAAAAGGGGTTAAGGCTTCCATTGCAAAAAATCCAGTATCCTCTGACAGAGATTCCAGAGCTTTGGATAGATGGGGGAAGAAAGTATGCACTTCTGCAACTTTAGCAGTAAGAGCTTTAAATTGCCAGTTTCACATGCTTAAGTACCAACAATATTTAATGGCTCAGTTAAAACAGAAAATGCTTGCAAGTTCAGAAGCTGAAGATACAAAAACCAAACGGCTGCAGGTACACTGAGGTGCCCAAAACACACAACAACAGCAAAAGTAAATTAAGGCACCAAAGTTACACACTGGAAATCAGTCACTGTACTTTATTGCAGAAGACAAACGGTAAGCGCTTTCACAACTTAATGTTGCTTCATCAGACCACATCACTACAACTGATGCTTGGTTAAATACTAGGACAATTAGTATGACATCACAATTTAAAGAGATATTACTCCACTAACATAAGAACATATATCAATATCCATAAGAAAAATGCATAAAATATATAGAAAGGTGTGTATTTTCACACAATAATATTTAAAAAAAAAAAAAAAAAAAAAAAGGGGGGGGGGGGGATTGTCATCCCTGATGGTTATTAAAATATATATAAGTTCAGAAGCTCCTGATTGTAAAGAAATGCAGGATTTATTGCATGCAGTTGAACAGGTGGGAAAACATACTCTGCAATGTGGTTTTGATTCTTGAGAGGCCTCTTGTAGAGCTGCAGTTACAGGTTCTGTAATTCGAAGACATGCTTGGTTAAAAGAACAGAGTTTACCTGATCATGTTAAGGCAGAATTATTGGATGCTCCTTTACAGCATGATACCTTGTTTGGTGTTAAGGCAGAAGAGGTGTTAAAGAAAATGGAGGATAAAGCTAAATCTATGCAAACAGTCAAGGATTTCTTACAGGTACAGCCACCTCGGTTTAGCAGAAATTGGCCAACAAAGAATTGGTCTTTTCCAGTGTTAGACAGGCCACAGAGAGGCAGATACAGACGCCCAAGAGGCAGATCTCAACCCCAAGGCTCAAACAGACCACAACAGTGGGGCACCTCAACCCCAAAAGGAGGTGAGGACAAGTCTCAACCTTACAGGAAACAGTCACAATGACTTTCCCCTTCGTATGCCAAGCACGTCCCTTTTGGAAACCCCCTTAGGGGGAAAACTAGCACTTTGTTCTCAAAACTGGCAAACAATCACCCAAGACAAATGGGTTCTGAATATTGTGTCTCAAGTTTACAGGTTCCACTTTCATACTTTACCAAGGCTAAAAGGAATGCCAGACCTGCCACAAAATCAATGGGCAGAGGCACAAAAACAAATTTCAGCCCTCATGGACATGAGAGCTATTCAAAAAGTACCACAACAGGAACAAGGACAAGGATTTTACTCAAGACTCTTCCTGGTCCCCAGAAAGGACAAGGCCTGGAGGCCCACACTAGACCTATCAATTCTGAATACTTACCTGGATATTCCAAAATTCAAAATGTTGACATTACAGCAGCTTCTACCCATGCTGGGCAAGAAGACTTGGCTTGTTACTCTGGACCTCAGAGGCATACCTGCATGTCCCTATCAGACAAAATTGCAGAAGGTACCTCAGATTCAAAGCTGGTACAATGTACTACCAATTCTCTGCACTGCCCTTTGGCTTATCTACTGTGCCCAGGGTCTTCACAAAGTGCCTGGCACCAGTAATTGCATTTTGCAGACAAAAAGGAATTCAAATATATCCATACCTGGTTGACTGCCTCATTCATGCAGAGACAAAGGACATTCTTCTACAGCATCTGGCATTTGTAAAAAGGTTGCTAATTTCTCTAGGGTACACAGTAAACGAAAAGAAGTCAAAACTAGTCCCCCGCAACAGATTATATTCCTGGGTGCCAGCTTAAATACAATGGCCCAGATGGCTTACCTCACGCCAGACAAGTTCAACTAGCTCAATATTTTCAATTACTGGCAAAAAGTCCCATCTCCCTGCAAGAAAAATTCTGCAGGCCCTGGGATTCATGGCATCCTGCATACTACTAATACCATATGCCAGACTGCATATGAGGAAATTACAGTGGTACCTAAAAAGTGTTTGGACTAAACACTCCCACAGTTTAGAAGCAGTAATACCAATGATTCCCTGCCTACAACAGGCGTTTCGATGGTGGGCACAGGCATGTCACCTAAACAAGGGTCATACTTTTACCCAACCCACAGCCAGGCAAACTGTAACAACAGATGCTTCAGATTACACCTGTGGGAGCACACATGGCAGGAAAATGCATTCAGGTCAAGTGGACCACAGACCAGATGCATCTTCACATCAATCAAAAAGAGAATGTTGGCTGTTCAAAATGCCCTAACAGCTTTCAAGGACCTTCTGCATCCAGGACAATTATTACTAAAGGCAGACAACACCACAGTAATGTGGTACATAAACAAGCAAGGGGGCGCTCATTCTTATCCCCTATGCAGGCAAGCCATGACCTTGTGGAACACAGCTCTAACGTATCAAGTTCACCTGCAAGCACAATTCCTGCCAGGAAAGAAAAATACTCTGGCAGACGATCTAAGCAGAAATATCATGGACCCTCACGAATGGAAAGTGAATCCACAAATCTTCAGCATGGTAACGCAAAAATGGGGATGCCCAGACATAGATCTTTTTGCCTCCCCACTGAACTGCCAACTACAAAAATTCTGCACAAGGACTTATCACAAACAAGCATGGAAAGTGGATGCTCTTTTGTTCAGCTGGAAAAACCTGAAAGTTTATGCCTTCCCGCCACTGCCTCTCCTTTCAAAGGTACTCCTAAAAGCCAGACAAGAAAAACCACAGATGATCCTCATTGCTCCAGACTGGCCACGCCAGCACTGGTACCCTATCTTAAGGAACTTGGCTCAAGGCCCACCATGGATTTTGCCTCAAATTCCACACCTTCTGACTCAACAAAACAATCAGATCCTGCACGGTCAGCTCAAACCCCTAAACCTGGCTGCATGGCAGATACATTAGTCAAACTGGCAACACCTCTCTCTAAAGCTGTTATGGATGTCATTTTGGAGGCCAGGAGGCCTAGCACCAGGAAAGCTTACTCAGAAAATGGAAGAGATTCTACGCCTGGAACCAGACTCAAAGCCTTGACCCTCTTGTTCCAAACATTCCTCAGATTTTGCAATACTTAACTGAGATGCTGGACAGAGGCCTATCCTTCTCATCAATTAAGATCCACGCCTCTGCCATTTCAGCACATTACAACATGGATCCTCCTTTATTCTCTCATCCCTTGCTAAAGCAGTACCTCAGCGGGGCTAAAAACATAAAACTGCCCCGGAGAGCACCAACACCAACTTGGGACCTCAATTTCGTTTTGGAAAAACTGACCCTACCACCTTTTGAGCCAGCCAATACAGCCGATCTAAAATTTTTATCATGGAAACCAGCTCTGCTCCTGGCAGTAACTTCAGCACGAAGAGTCTCAGAGCTACAGGCATTAATGGCATTGGAACCTTTTTATAATTTTTCATCAGGACAAGGTTTCTTTAAGGACAAACCCTACCTTTATGCCAAAGGTGGTATCTAGTGTGGCTCTTAACCAAACCATCCATTTGCCAACTTTTTATCCAAACCCCCAGAATAAAGGGGAGAAACTTATGCATTCTTTGGACATGCACAGGCAGCTACACTTCTACTTGGACAAAACAAAAGCTTTCAGGAAAACTGAGCAACTGTTTGTAGCATATGCTGCAGGATGACAGGGCAAGGCTATCTCAAAGCAGACTATATCCAAATGGATAGGGCACTGTATTCGTTACTGCTACACACAGCATGGAAAATCAGTCCCAAATACTATTAGGCCACCTTCCACCAGGGCAACAGCCACTTCAACAGCCTTTCTCAGAAGTGTACCTACCAAGGACATTTTGGAGGCTGCAACTTGGAGTTCAGTGCACACCTTTACCTAGCATTACCACCTGCCTCTTTACTCTAAATCCAGAGCAGGATTTGCCACTGCAGTTCTCCAGGGCCTTATAGCCAATCCCAACTCTTTATAGACCAGCCACCCAACCTTAGCTTTGGGATTCTACCCAAGTGTAATGACTGCAGCAGTGTAACACAATGAACATAGTACAGTTTTGTACCTACCATAAATGTAGATGTTCGAGTGTTCACACTGCTGCAGTCCAGGTTACCCTCCCTCCATCCCCTCTGAACTAGCTGGACTTATCTATACCTTTCTACCCTATCCAACCTTTGTGGTGTATTTGCTTGTAACTGAAGGTATTGTTTTTATTTTATATGTATACTTTTTATTAGCAATATGTATTGCCTACCTATTGGGGGCACCCGACATCTGGGGTAAGAAAAACTGAAGAAAATGGCGTCGAATGCATCTTGTATACCCCTGGCACACTGACGTCAGGGAAGAAGTGACAGCAAAGGACGCCGGACCAGGACTTTGGAACTCTGGCCGACTGCGGGACCGCCTGACAGCAGGATAACCCAAGTGTAATGACTGCAGCAGTGTGAACACTCGAACACCTACATTTATGGTAGGTACTAAACTGTACTTTTTGCCTTGATCCTTTACATACTGATTCCTTACCTCCTGCTCCTAGGAAACCAGGCAGGGTTTACAAAGTGCTTGAGTCTCACAAGCACCTGTACAGAAATCCAAAGGCTGACCTTTCAGTAGTCTCCACTGAAACCATAAAAGGTGTACCTAAATGTCTAGCTTAAACATCCCTTACCTAATGATAGGGAAAGTAGACTATTAGAAAGATTTGGGGGAAAACCCTTATACCTCTGCCATCCTTACAATGAGGGCTTTGAATCACCAGATGTTCTTCGTGTTTCACTGTTGCAGACATCATATTTGAGTTATCCCTGCCAGGGTAACCCTCAGTCGGCCCGAACACCAGAGGCGTAGTATTTCAGCATCAGTTGCGGTCACTCCAGGACTGACATCAGGTCATCAGTGTTATAAATTAAGGCAGCCAACGCCATTACATCAGTCTTTCTTGCCAAGGAGCCCAAAGCAGAAGCAGTTCGCATGAGTCCCGGTCGACTGCTACCTGAGTTTTTTGTTTCCGAAATTGAAGTTGAAGCCTTCTAAAGCTAAGTACCCCATTGGTGATCCTTTTTTCTTGCTCTAACAGATGTCAGAAAAAGTTAACAATTGTCTTGCCAGTGGAAAGCAAATACCACACCGCGATATGTTCTTCATGTTTCACTGTTGCAGTATCTGCTTGCAGTACCCCTCAGTCGGCCTGATTAACAAAGTCTTGGGTCCTGCTTCGGTTGCTGTCCCTTCTTCCATGACATCAGGTCATCGGGGGTATAAAACATGCAGCTGATGCCATTACATCAGTCTTTCTTGCCTTGCAGTGCCCGAAGCAGAAGCAGTTCGCAAGTGCCGGTCGGCCAACTCCTGAAATTTTCATTTTCGAGTTTCAGAACCCAAGTATTCAAATAAAAGCTAAGTACCCCATTGGGGAAACTTTTTCTTGCTCTAAACCCATGTCAGTAAAAGTATATAACTGCATTACTTGTGGAAAGCAAATACCTCATAAAGATTTTAATTCGTACTGTATTCCTTGCCTAGGCCCTGACCACGATGTACCTCGCTGTCGGTTCTGTGCCTTATTTAAACCATGAACTATCTATCATCGGTATATTTTTGCTTCTAAATATTTTGGTGCTTGGTTCAATTATCCTGATATGTATTCGGTAAGCCATCCGACTACCGACATTCCGAAAAAACGCAAAGATAAAGACAGAGATAGGCCACCTAGGTCCAAAGCTGCTGAAGACGATTCTCCTGAGCCAGTCACCAGTTCGCCGGTACTCGGTGAGGTGCTTTTGCAGCCCCTGATACCCACTACTTCAGATTTGCGGGCCTCTACTGAGACCCATTCGGAGTCCGGCATGCCGCGAGATGCTTCAACTGTGGAATCTGCGTATGTCTCTACCTTGGATGGGTCCAGAGCCGCTGTGCAGGCACCAGCTTCTGAGGATGTATTCAGGCCTACTGACTTGCATATTAAACCAACGCCATCTTCTTCTTCAAGGCCTAAAACTCAAACCATGTGTAGACAACTGACGCCCAGACCATATGGTCAGGCCTCTATGCCTAAAAAACAAATGATAAGAATGGCTGAAGTCCTTATTACTTTAATCAGGGGAAGCCAGCCTTCCCCCTCTAAGAGACCTAGGACTGAGTTTGCTTATGATACTTCTGACCAGGATTCTGAATTTTCTGATGTTCATCATGTTACACTGTTGCAGTCATTACACTTGGGTTATCCTGCCGTCAGGCGGTTCCCCAGTCGGCTTGAGTTTCAAAGTCTTGGTCCGGCATCGGTTGCTGTCACCTCCTCCCTGACGTCAGTGCGACAGGGGTATATAAGATGCAGCTGATGCCATTTTCTTCAGTCTTTCTTGCTGCTCGGTGCCCGAAGCAGAAGCAGTTCGCAAGTGCCGGTCAGACGACTCCTGAGATTTTCATTCCGAATCCAGAACCGAAGTCTTCTAAAAAAGCTAAGTACCCCGTTGGGGAAAATTTTTCTTGCCTCAGACCGATGTCAGTAAAAGTTAATAACTGTGTTTCTTGTGGGAAGCAAATACCTCATAAGGATTTCCATTCCTACTGTATTCCATGCCTAGGCCCTGACCACGATGTCACTGGTTGTCGGTTTTGTGCTAGGTTTAACAAGCGCACTATTAAACGTCGGTTTGATTTTGCCCGACATTATTTTGGCAGAAAATTCAATTACACCATGCCATCGGAAATTCCGATGACCGCAATGCGTAAAGAGCGCAAGGACAAGGACAGGCATCGGAGGCCCAAAACTGACGACGAGGCCTCTTCTAGGCCGGTCGCCGGTTCTTAGGTTTTCAGCAAGGTGCCTACGCAGCCCCTGGCGACCGCTTCCATAGAACCACAGACCGCCTCCGACTCCCACATGGAGCTGGCTGGGCATTCGGATGCACTAGGTTTTCAGCTTTCCGATCCTAACCCTGCAGAGGGAACCGAAGTAGCTGAGCAATCCACAGCTACAGAGGGTGTTTTCAGACCTACCCAGTTAACCATTAAACCCTCTGCTAAGTCTAAGCCCCCCTTAAAAGCAAAGAAACAGACACAACTCTCTCCAGGACAGGCTTCCATGCCTAAGAAACAAATGCTAAAAATGGCCGAGGACCTAATCACCCTGATCAGGGGGTCCCATCCCCCTCCTGATAAAAGGCCCAGACAGGATGCAGACTATGAATCTTCAGACCAGGTGTCCATTTCCTCAGACTCTTCCTCGGACCTAGGATATTCTTTACCCCCTTATGAGGATTCTGATGCTGAGGAATCAATTCCATTAGCCTCTCCGCCTGAGGATTACTCCTTTGGGGAGACATTACATACCATGAGGGAGCATTTCCATTGGGAAGGCCAGGATTACTCAGAATCCAAGAAAAGACTCAGACTTCCTTTTATTGCCGCAACACAGACCCCTTGCTGTCCCACCTGTTTTAGATATTGTGGATGATTGTACACTGAATCCAGTTTAAACCCTGACACCTTACCCCCAGTCCCAGTTAAACCTGATAGATATTACAGAGTCCCTGACTCTCACAAATTTCTGTGCAAAAGCCCTGTTGCTGACCCTGAAACTTTTTCTCAGGGACCCAAAGGGATTAAGGCCTCATCAGCAAAAAACCCAGTTCCCTCTGACAGAGATTCCAGAGCATTAGACAGATGGGGAAAGAAGGTATATACGTCTGCAACTTTAGCAATGAGAGCCTTGAATCGCCAGTTTCACATGCTAAAATATCAGCAATTTTTGATTTCTCATTTGAAACAAAAGATGCTTCCAGATTCAGATCCTCCTAACTTTAAAGAAATGCAGGATTTATTGCATGCAGCTGAACAAGTGAGAAAACATACTTTGTAATGTGGGTTTGATTCCTTAGAGGCCTCCTGTAGAGCAGTAGTTACAGGCTCTTGTCATTAGAGTGCATGCTTGGTTAAAAGAACATACGTTACCAGATCATGTTAAGGTCAAATTATTGGATGCACCTTTGCAGCTGGATGTGCTGTTTGGATATAAAGCAGAGGAGGTGTTAAAGAAGATGGAGGATAAGGCAAAATCTATGCAAACAGTGAAAAATTTCTTACAGGTTCAGCCTCCTCGTTTTAGCAGAAATTAGCCAACAAAGAATTGGTCCTTTCCAGTCACAGACCTCAAAAGGGCAGATACAGATGTCCAAGAGGTAAAGGTCAGGCACAAGGCCCTTACAGGCCTTGACAATGGGGTACACCAGGCCAGAAAGAAGGGGAAGACAGGCCTCAACCTTATAAAAAGCAGCCTCAATGACTTTCTACTGCAGCTGCCAAACAACTCTCTCTTGGCAGCCCCCTTTGGAGGAAAACTGGCACTTTTCTATCACAACTGGCATTGCATCACCAAAGACAAATGGTTTCTCAACATTGTATCTCAAGGTTACAAGTTCCACTTTCACACTCTGCCAAGGCTAAAAGGAATGCCAAATCTGCCACCAAATCAATGGGCAGAGGCTCAAAAACAAATTACAGCACTCATGGACATGAGAGCTATTTAAAAGGTACCACCACAGGAACAAGGACAAGGATTTTACTCATGACTCTTTCTGGTTCCCAGAAAGGACAAATCCTGGAGACCCATTCTGGACCTTTCTTCACTAAACACTTACCTGGATGTTCCGAAATTCAAGATGTTTGCACTACAGCAGCTTCTTCCCATGCTGGGCTAGAAAGCTTGGCTCGTGACTTTGGACCTCAGAGAGGCATACCTGCATGTCCCTGTCAGACAAAACTGCAGAAGATACCTCAGATTTCTAGTTGATTCAATGCACTATCAATTCTCTGCACTGCCCTTTGGTTTATCTACTGCGCCCAGGGTCTTCACAAAGTGCCTGGCACCAGTAATTGCATTTTGCAGGCAAAAAGGAATTCAAATTTATCCATACCTGGACGACTGCCTGATTCAAGCAGAGAGCAAGGACATTCTACTAAAGCATCTGGCATACGTAAAAAGGTTAAGTTGCCTGGGGTACACAGTAAACAAAAATAAATCAAAACTAGTGCCCTCACAACAGATAATATTCCTGGGTGCCAGCTTGAACACAATGGCCTAGATGGCTTATCTCACGCCAGACAAGCAAGGACAACTGACTCAATATTTTCATTTAATGGCTATAAAGACCCAACTCCCTGCAAGAAATATTCTGCAGGCCTTGGGCTACATGGCATCTTGCATACTACTAATTCCATATGCCAGACTGCATATGAGGAAACTACAATGGTACCTAAAGAGCGTATGGTCTCAACACTGTCAAAGTTTGGAAACAGTTATACCACTAATTCCTTGCCTACAACAGGAGTTTTGATGGTGGGCACAAGCTTGTCACCTCAACAAGGGACAGCCTTTCACTCAACCCACAGCCAGGCAAACACTGACAACAGATGCATCGGATTATGCCTGGGGAGCACACATGGCAGGAAAATGTATCCAGGGCATGTGGCCCACAGAGAAAAGACATCTCCACATTAATCAAAAAGAGATGCTAGCTGTACAAAATGCTATTATAGCTTTCAAGGACCTGCTGCATCCAGGACAATTACTACTAAAGACAGACAACACCACAGTTATGTGGTACATAAACAAGCAAGGGGGCACACACTCCTGCCCCCTCTGCAGACAAGCCATGACCTTGTGGAACACAGCTCTAAACTACCAAGTTCATCTGCAAGCACAATTCCTGCCAGGAGAGAAACACACTGGCAGACGACCTAAGCAGAAACGTCATGGACCCACACGAATGGGAACTGAACCCACAAATTTTCAGAATGATAACACAAAAATGGTGGAGCCCAGACATAGATCTGTTTGCTTCCCCAAAGAACTGCTAATTACAGAAATTCTGCACAAGGAGCTACCATCCACTAGCATGGAAAGTGGATGCCCTCTCATTCAGCTGGAAAAAACTACAAGTATACGCTTTCCCTCCTTTACCTCTCCTTCCAAAGGTACTCATAAAAGCTAGGCAGGAAGAGCCAAAGATGATCCTGATTGCACCAGACTGGCCACGCCAGCACTGGTACCCAACCTTAAAGAACTTATCACAAGAACCACCCTGGATTTTCCCTCAAATCCCACAGTTGCTGACACAGCACAACAATCAGATACTTCACAGCCAGCTAAAGACCTTAAATCTAGCTAAATGGAAAATTTCTTAGTCAAGCAAGCAATGCCTCTATCCAAAGCTGTTATGGATGCCATTCTGGAGGCCAGAAGGCCTAGCACCAGGAAAGCATATTCAGATAAATGGAAGAGATTCTGTGCCTGGAACCAAGCGCACAGCCTTGACTCTCTTGTCCCAAACGTTCCTCAGATACTTCAGTACTTAACTGAGATGCTGGACAAGGGCCTCTCTTTTTCATCCAACAAGATCCACGCCTCAGCTATCTCTGCTCATTACAACATGGATCCACCAATTTTTTCTAATCCTTTGCTCAAACAGTACCTCAGAGGGGATAAAAACATAAGACCGCCCCGTAGAGCACCTACACCAACTTGGGACCTCAACTTTGTTTTGGAAAAATTAACTTTAATACCTCCTTTTGAGCCAGCTAACACAGCAGAATTAAAATACATCTCTTGAAAAACTGCTCTACTACTGGCAATAACATCAGCACGAAGAGTTTCAGAATTACAGGCACTAATGGCAGTGGAACCTTTCCTCATCTTCCACCAGGACAGGGTGTCTTTAAGAACTAACCCTACGTTTATGCCAAAGGTGGTATGAAGTGTGGCTCCAAACCAAACTATTCACTTGCCAACTTTTTATCCAAAATCACAGAACAAAGGGGAGAGACTACTACATTCTTTGGACATTCACAGACAATTACGCTTCTACTTGGACAAAACCAAAGCTTTCAGAAAATCTGAGCAATTATTGGTAGCATACGCTGCAGGAGCACAGGGAAAAGCCATTTCAAAGCAGACTATTTCAAAATGGATAGGACACTGTATACGTTTCTGCTATACCCACCATGGGAAACCTGTACCTAGCAGCATTAGATCTCACTCCACCAGGGCAACAGCCACTTCAACTGCCTACCTCAGAGGAGTACCTACCAAGGAAATTTTGGAAGCAGCAACATGGAGTTCTGTGCATACCTTCACCAAACATTACAATTTGCCTTTATACTCCAAATCCAGAGCAGGCTTCACCACTGCTGTACTGCAGGGCCTTATAGCCACCCCTAATACCTTTTAGATCCAGCCTCCCTACCTCAGCTTTGGGATTCCACCGAAGTGTAATGACTGCAGCAGTGTAACACGATGAACATAGTACAGTTTTGTACCTACCATAAATGTAGATGTTCGAGTGTAAACACTGCTCCAGTCCAGGTTACCCTTCCTCCTTCCCCTCTTACTTTCTGGTACTTACCTAGGTCATATACCCTTTATTACCTATGGGGAGTATTTGCTGGTAACTAAAATGGTTGTTTGCTTTTCTTTTGTATATTTTACTAGCAATTTGAATTGCCTACCTATTTGGGGGCACCTGACATCTGGGGCAAGAAAAACTGAAGAAAATGGCGTCGGCTGCATCTTATCTACCCCTGTCGCACTGACGTCAGGGAGGAGGCGACAGCAACCGACGCCGGACCAAGACTTTGGAACTCAGGCCTACTGGGGAACCGCCTGACGGCAGGATAACCCAAGTGTAATGACTGCAGCAGTGTTTACACTCGGAACATCTACATTTATGGTAGGTACAAAACTGTACTTTTCCTCTGATTACCAGGATTTACCCTTATCTACCTATGAGGATTCTGATGCTGAGGACTCTATTCCCTCTGCTTCCCACCCCAGAGGATTTCTCTTTTGGTGAAACCTTGCATACTCTGAGGGAGCATTTTCATTGGGAAAGTCAGGATTTCTCTGATTCTAAGAAGAGGTTTAGGGATTTCTTACTCCTGCCCCAGCACAGGTCTTTAGCCATACCTCCTGTACTAGACATTGTTGATGTTGCCTTTTCGGAATCTAGCTTGGCCCCGTACTCTTTACCTCCTGCTCCCAGAAAACCTGATGGATATTACAGGGTCCCTGACTCTCACAAGTTCCTCTTTAAAAATCCTACTGCGGATCCAGAGACTATTTCACAGGGACCCAAGGGCATTAAAGCTACTACTGCCAAAAATCCTACCCCCTCTGATACAGACTCCAGGGCACTGGACAGATGGGGTAAGAAGGTATACACTTCTGCAACTTTGGCAATTGGGCCTTAAACTGCCAGTTTCATATGTTAAAGTATCAGCAGCATATTACTGGATTGCTTAAACAGAAAATGATGTTGATTCCTGATTGTGCTGAAAATAAGGATTTACAGGATTTGCTGCATTCAGCTGAACAAGTTGGAAAACATACTTTGCAATGTGGTTTTGATTCACTAGAGGCATCTTGCAGGGCTGCTGTAACTGGGTCTGTACTTAGACGGCATTCTTGGCTTAAGGAGCAATCCTTGCCAGGTCATGTTAAAGTGAAATTACTGGATGCTCCCTTAGACCAGGACCGCCTGTTTGGCAACAAGGCAGAAGAAGTTCTTAAAAAGATGGAGGAAAAAGCTAAATTTATGCAAACTTTTAAAGATTTTTTACAAGTACAATCTCCAAGGTTTAGTAGGCATTAGCTTTCCAAGAATTGGTCCTTTCATGCCTCTTCCAGACCTTCTCAGTCCAAACCCAGATCCAGCAGAGCTCCCAGGCTTCATTCCCAGTGTATGCACAGGACTAAGCAGTGGGGGGTCTCCACTTCCAAATCAGGGAGTAATAAAATTCCCTCCATGGTAAACTGTCTCAATGACTTCTTTTTAAAACTTCCAAGCACTTCTCAACTGACTGCCCCTTTGTGGGGAAAGATTGCTCTTCATGCAAAGAACTAGGAACTCATTATCCAGGACAAATGGGTTTTAAATATAATGTCCCACGGATACAGATTTCACTTCCACACGTTACCAGCACCAAGCGAGTGGCCACATCTACCACCAAATCAGTGGGCAGAGTCCCAAAAGCAAGTACTTTCTCTGTTAAGCATGGGGGCTATTCATTGGGTACCATAAGAGGAAATGGGACAAGGTTTCTACTCGAGACTTTTCCTGGTACCCAGAAAAGACAATTCATGGCGTCCTACCATGGACCTGCCTACTCTAAACACCTTTTTGGTCATTTCAAAATTCAAGATGCTGACTATTCACCAGTTGCTCCCTGTACTAGGCAAAGACGCCTGGTTGGCAACACTAGATTTAAAGGAAGCATACCTGCACATCCCAATCAGGGAATCTTGCAGAAGATACCTACGCTTCAAAGCAGGCTACACGCACTATCAGTTCTCTGCACTGCCCTTTGGCTTATCTACTGCTCCCAGGGTATTCACAAAGTGCCTGGCTCCAGTCATTGCATTTTGCAGGCAAAGAAATATTCAAATATACCCATACCTGGACGATTGTCTAATTCAGGCAGAAAGCCAGGACATACTTTTGAATCATCTGATTTTTGTACAAAGGGTGCTAACTTGTCTGGGGTACACCATAAATGAAAAGAAATCACACCCGGTACCCTGTCAACTAATTATATTCCTGGGAGCAAGCTTTAATACAACTTCCCAGATGTCTTTCCTCACGCCAGAGAAACAAATTCATTTGACAACCTACTTTAAACAAGTGGCCACAAAAACCCTGCTATCTGCAAGGCAAATAATACACACCTTGGGGTTCATGGACTACTAGCTAGTGCAATTGACAGCATACTTCAAACAAATGGCAACAAAAACCCAGTTATCTGCAAGACAAATTCTGCAGGCTTTGGGGTTCATGGCATCCTGCATTCTACTAATTCCATCACCAAAACAAGGGACTGTCATTCACTCTACCCCCTGCCATCCAAACCCTAACTACAGACGCATCAGACTATGCTTGGGGGGCCCACCTGGCAGGGAGATGCATTCAGGGCAAATGGAGCCCAAACCAAATGCATCTGCATATCAACCAGAAAGAAATGTTAGCTGTTCAGAATGCTCTCACAGCCTTCCAGGACTTACTTCATCCAGGACAACTGCTGATAAAGACGGACAACACCACAGTTATGTGGTATATAAACAAGCAGGGGGGTACCCATTCCTACCCTCTTTGCAGACTAGCCATGGCCCTGTGGAACACAGCCTTGACTTACCAAATACATCTTCAAGCTCAATTCCTGCCAGGAATTCAAAATACTCTGGCAGACGACCTGAGCAGAAATCTTATGGACTCGCACGAATGGAATCTGGATCCACAAATCTTCAGCATGTTAACACAGAAATGGGGGAGCCCAGACATAGATCTATTTGCCTCTCCCCAAAACTATCAGTTGGACAAATTCTGCACAAGAACTCATCACAAAAAAGCATGGAAAGTGGATGCTCTATCCTTCAGCTGGAAAAAACTGTCAGTCTATGCCTTTCCTCCTCTGCCTCTACTCTCCAAGGTCTTACTAAAAGTCAGACAGGAAAAAACAAAAATGATCCTAATTGCTCCAGACTGGCCTCACCAGCACTGATACCCACTTCTAAAGAATAATGTCACACCTTCCTCTGTGGTACTTGCTTTAAACACCTCACCTACTGTCTCAGCAGAACTATCAAATTCTGCACACTCAGCTCGAAACTCTGAATCTATTTAATCAACTAATTATTCAAACCACATCTCTCAGTAAACCTGTGATGGATGTCATTTTGGAAGCCAGAAGACGTAGTACTAGAAAATCTTATGCTGATAAATGGAAGAGATTCTGTGCTTGGAACCAAGCACAAGGAATAGACGCAGCAAAGCCCAATATTCCTCAGATTTTACAATACTTAACTGAGATGCTTGACAAGGGCTTATCTTTTTCTTCAATAAAAATCCATGCCTCTGCCATCTCGACTCATTACAACATAGAGCATCCCCTATTTTCTCATCCACTGCTTAAACATTATCTCAGAGGGGCCAAAAACTCAAGGCCTCCCAGGAGAACACCAACTCCTGCATGGGACCTCAGTTTTGTGCTGGAAAAACTCACCCTGCCTCCTTTTGAACCAGCAGCTACTGTGGATATAAAATTTCTATCTTGGAAGACAGCTTTTCTTTTGGCAGTCACTTCAGCAAGAAGGGTTTCAGAACTACAGGCTCTCATGGCAGTGGAGCCTTTCATTTATTTTACCCGGACAGGGTGGCCCTCAGGACCAATCCTTCTTTTATGCCTAAGGTGATATCCAGTGTGGCTCTTAACCAGACCATTCACCTGCCAACATTTTTCCCACTGCAGTCCTGCTTCTAATGCTGTTTAGTTCCATCCTCCCATCCATAGCTTTGGGATTCTACCCAAATGTAATGACTGCAACAGTGAAACACGAAGAACATAGTACAGTTGTGTACACTTACTATAAATGTAGATGTTCGAGTGTATTCACAGTTGCAGTCCGGGTTACCCACCCGCCATCCCCCATTCTATACCTTTTCTTTCCTTCACTATACTCAAAAGCCTTTGTGATGTATTTGCTTTTAGTTGAAGGTAAGCTTTTTATATATTTACAGTTTATTTATATATAATTTTGCTCCCCGTTTGGGGGCACCTGACATCTGGGGCAAGAAAAAATGATTAAAATGGCATCGGCTGCATGTTTTATACCCCTGATGACCTGACATCATGGAAGAGGAGACAGCAGCCGATGCAGGACCCAAGACTTTGTTATTCAGGCCGACTGAGGGCATCCTGCCAGCTGATTACCCCAAATGTAATGACTGCAACAGTGAATACACTCTAACATCTACATTTATGGTAAGTGTACACAACTGTACATGTCCTTCAAGGATGCATCTGCAGTCCTAACAAATGGGTTGTCCTGTCGTCAGGCAGCCCTTCGGTCGGCCGGATTCCAAAGTCTGGGTCTGGCCTCGGCTGGTGTCGCACTTCACCCGACGTCATCTCTGCTGGTCTTTGGGTATAAAGGCATCAGTCGACGCCATTTTCCCCAGTCTTTCTTGCCGCGTGGTGCCCGAAGCAGAAGCTGTTCGCAAGTGCCGGTCGGACAGATCCAGAGATTACTACTACCGAATACAACTTCGAAGACTTCTAAAAGCTAAGTACCCCGTTGGGGACTCTTTCTTGCCTCAGCCGATGTCAGAAAAAGTAAATAACTGTTTAACTTGTGGGAAACAAATACCTCATAAAGATTTCCACTCTTACTGCTTACCTTGTTTAGGCCCAGACCACGACGTAGCAGCTTGTTTAGCCTGTGCTTCCTTCAACCGACGAACGCTTAGGCGTCGGTCGGAGTTTGCTGAACAGTTTTTCGTCTCTGACTTTGCGTACATTATGCCGTCGGATCCTCCGACTACCCAAATTGTTAAAAAACGCAAAGAAAAGGACCGGCACTCGCGGTCCGTGGTTTCGGCCGAAACCACGGTAAAGCAAACCGCGAGTGTCTCGGTTTCGGCCGAAACCGAGCAAACGGTTCAATCTACAGCCGAATCCATGACTACTACCGAGGCCCCTTCTACCCTAGCTGAATCGGCCTCTGAAATTTTGCCTACTGTTGTGGTTTCTCAAGAGTTATCGGACACCATCCCTTTGGATGTCTCTACCCCAGCACGTGGTGCTGCTAGGCCTCCTGCAGCCATGTCTATAAAGGCCTTTGCCAGGGCTAAAGCAGCCAAAACTGCTAGATCAGTGCCTGTTAAGCCCCCCTCTCACAGGCCCAGCTCCAGTTCACAAATGCTTACTTTGGCAGAGGATCTCATCTCTTTAATAAGAGGATCCCAATCTCACCCAGACAGGGCCTCACAACCTCCAGAAAAGAGACCCAGAGTAGAGCCCCCTGAGCCAGGCTCCTCAGATGACTCTTCTGATGACTCAGACATTACAGACCATCCAGAGGCTCCTCTTTCTACTTATGAAGATTCTGATGCTGAAGAATCTATTCCTTCTGCCTCTCCACCAGAGGAATTTTCCTTTGGGGAAACCTTACATGCCATGCGAGAGCAATTCCAATGGCAGGGACAAGATTTCTCAGATTCAAGGAAAAGGCTTAGGACCTTTTTACACTTACCGCAGCATAGGCCCTTAGCTATACCTCCAATTCTTCCTGTTGTGGATGATGCCTTTAATGATGTTTGCACTGCTCCTGATACTTTACCTCCAGCCCCTGCTAAGCCCGACAGGTTCTACAGGGTACCGGGCACTCATCACCACTTATACGAGGCTCCTTTTGCAGACCCGGAGACTATCTCCCAGGGGCCTAAGGCAGTAGCTTCGACCTCAGCTAAAAACCCTCTCCCTTCTGATAGGGAATCCAGGTCCTTAGAGAGATGGGGTAAAAAAGTATACACCTCCGCTACTCTCTCAGCTAGAGCTTTGAACTGTCAGTTTCATATGATCCAATACCAAGAGTTTATGCTTGATCAGTTAACTAAGAAACTGTCCTCTGATGATTCCTTAGATAAGAAATATGTTCTAGAGATGGTGAATAACATTCAGCTGGTTAGTAACCATTCTTTAAAATGTGGCTATGATGCACTGGAGGCTTCATTTAGATCAGCCATGACTGGCACAGTTATAAGAAGGCATGCATGGTTGAAAGAGCAGGTCCTGCCGGATCATGTTAAAGCAAAGCTTTTAGATGCTCCTATGGACAAGGTCAGTCTTTTTGGTTCTCCTGCCCAACAAGTAATGAAGAAAATGGAAGAGAAGGCAAAATCTGTACAAACAGTTAAAGATTTCTTACAGGTACAGCCCCCAAGATTCAGCAGGAACTGGCCTTCCAAAAATTGGTCCTTTCCAGACTCCTCTAAAAATCAGAGAGGCAGGAATAGACATTCCAGAGGCAGAAATCAATCCAGAGGAGGTGCCTACAGGGGACGCCAGTGGCAAGGCAATAACCAACGAGGCACGGATACAATCACAGTGACTTGGTTCTAACACCGCCTACCAGGGAACAAATAGTAGCACCCTTAGGCGGAAAGTTAGCCTTATTTTCAAAAAACTGGCACTATATCACAAGAGACAACTGGATTTTACAAACTACAGACCAAGGATACAGGTTTCATTTCCACACCTTACCAGCAAAAAGAGGAATGCCAAACCTGCCACCAAATCAAAAGTCAGAAGCCCTAAAACAAATAGCTCAATTAAAAAAGATGAGAGCTGTGGAAAGGGTACCACCTACAGAACAGGGCAAGGGATTTTACTCCAGACTCTTCCTAGTACCAAGAAAAGAAAACAGTTGGAGACCTATTCTCGACCTGTCCGCTTTAAACACATTCATCATTGTTCCAAAATTCAAAATGCTGACCCTACACCAACTTCTTCCCATGCTGGGCAAGGAGTATTGGCTGGTAACTCTAGATCTCAAGGAGGCATACCTGCACGTCCCCATACGACCAATTTGCAGAAGATACCTCAGATTTCTTGCAGGATCAGAGCATTATCAATTCTCAGCATTGCCCTTTGGCTTATCTACTGCACCCAGAGTGTTCACGAAATGCCTGGCATCAGTAATCGCTCATTGCAGGCTTCAGGGAATCCAAATTTATCCATACCTGGACGACTGCCTGATACAAGCGGACAACAAAAGCAAGCTGACACAAGACTTACAAAGAGTCATTTGCTTACTACAAGCTCTGGGATACACAGTCAATTTAAAAAAGTCAAAACTGATACCATCCCAGACAATAACATTCTTGGGAGCAGAATTGGACACTGTAAAACAGATGGCATTCCTAACTGCAGAAAAACAAAAACAACTTCCTCTGTACTTCTTGACACTAGCAAAGCAGAACAAACTAACAGCAAGGAAAGTTCTGCAGGCCTTGGGTTTCATGGCATCCTGCATAATCTTGGTCCCCCATGCCAGACTGCATATGAGAAAGCTACAGTGGTACCTAAAGAATTTATGGTCTCAACACAAGCACAGCTTAGAAACCGAAATACCACTAATTCCATGCCTGAGTTCCTATGGTGGGCTCAGACATGCCAGGCAAACGGATTGTCCTTCCACAACATTCAAGCAAGCCAAACCATCACAACGGACGCCTCAGACCTCGGTTGGGGGGCACACATGCTGGACAAGTGCATTCAAGGCCTATGGACTCCAGATCAGCTACACCTGCACATAAATCAAAAAGAGATGCTGGCAGTAAAACTGGCAATCCAGAATTTCAGACCATTCCTCAAAAAGGGCCAAGTGATGATAAGGACAGACAACACCACAGTCATGTGGTACATCAACAAACAGGGAGGCACTCATTCATACCCCCTATGCCGAATGACTCTGGACCTGTGGAATATGGCTCTGAGCTACAACATTCAATTACAGGCAATATTTGTACCGGGAAAAGAAAACATCCTAGCAGACATGTTAAGCAGAACAACCTCGGATGCTCACGAATGGATGCTACACCCGGACATCTTCAAGGCCATCACAAAGAAATTGGGAATGCCACAAATAGACCTATTTGCATCCCCACTCAACCACCAGCTCAAGAAATTCTGCACAAGGACATACCACCCTCTTGCTTGGAAGGTGGACTCTCTATCCTTCAATTGGAAAGGCCTGACAGCATATGCATTTCCACCCCTTCCTTTGATGCACAAGGTACTACTGAAAATCAAAGAGGAACGACCAAGGATAATAATGATAGCTCCAAATTGGCCAAGACAACATTGGTATCCATTATTGAGGAGCATGTCTCGGGGGGAAACGTGGACTCTACCCCTGATTCCTTTGATGTTGACTCAGTGCAACTACAACATCTTGCATCCAAACCTGAAAACTCTGCAACTCACTGCCTGGAACATTACATAAGAACATCTAACCCAGATCTATCCCAAAGGGTTAAAGACATTATCCTTGAGGCCCGCAGACCTTCTACTAGAAGGAACTATGCAGGGAAATGGAAAAGGTTTGTCATTTGGAGTACGGAAAGAGGAAAAGATGTGTCAAAAGTAGATATTGCCAACATCCTGGAATATTTGGCAGAGCTCCTACATACTGGCCTGTCCTATTCCTCCATCAAGATACATGCATCCGCTATTTCTGCAGAATACAGCCTTGATCCTCCTGTCTTCTCGCATCCTCTACTCAGGCAGTTCCTCAGAGGAATTAAGAATGTAAAACCTCCTAGGAAACCACCATTACCAGCATGGGACTTGAATTTTGTGCTAGAAAAATTGACACTCCCTCCATTCGAACTAGCAGCAACAGCAGACCTTCAACACCTATCCTGGAAAACTGCTTTCCTACTGGCAGTTACTTCAGCAAGAAGGGTTTCGGAACTACAGGCTTTAATGGCAGTACAACCCTTCCTAATCTTCCATCAAGATAGAGTGCCCATGAGAACTAATCCTACATTTATGCCTAAGGTGGTATCCAGACTTTCTCTAAACCAGGCAATCCACCTACCTACCTTCTTTCCCAATCCACAGAACAAAGGGGAAAGACTGCTGCATACCTTGGATGTACATAGACAGTTGCGCTACTACCTGGACAGAACCAAGGGAAATAGAAAAACTGACCAGCTCCTAGTAGCCTATGCAACAGGAAGGGAAGGAAAAGCAATTTCCAAACAGACAATCTCCAAGTGGATAGGAAATTGCATAAGATTCTGTTACTCCTATCATGGAAAGCAAATTCCACAGAACATAAGGCCTCATTCTACAAGGGCTACAGCCACTACCACAGCCTTCTTATGAGGAGTGGCTACCAAGGACATTATTGAGGCTGCTACTTGGACCTCCGTGCATACATTTGCCAAGCATTATAACTTACCTCTATACTCTAGATCCCGAGCAGGGTTTGCCACTGCTGTGTTGCAAGGGATCCTAAGTACACCATCATTCTTATTCCTCCTTCCCTAGTTTGGCTATGGTATTCTACCCATTTGTTAGGACTGCAGATGCATCCTTGAAGGACATAGTACAGTTTTTTACCTACCATAAATGTAGATGTCCGAACAGGATAGCATCTGCAGTCAGGAATACCCACCCTCCTTCCCCTCTGTGGTACTCCTAGGGTATTGCCCACCTAATAGCTAGCTGGGGGGGATCTCTTATGGTGTATTTGTTTGTATATATGTACATACATGCATATTCTTTGTGTTTGCCTTCTACTTTTTGGGAAACATTGGCATTTACCCAAAAATTTAGCTATCCAAGAGGGCTACTGGCATCTGGGGCAAGAAACACTGAGGAAAATGGCGTCGGCTGATGCCTTTATACCCCAAGACCAGCAGAGATGACGTCGGGTGAAGTGCGACACCAGCCGAGGCCAGACCCAGACTTTGGAATCCGGCCGACCGAAGGGCTGCCTGACAGGACAACCCATTTGTTAGGACTGCAGATGCTATCCTGTTCGGACATCTACATTTATGGTAGGTACAAAACTGTACTTTTTGCCTCCCCCAGAACTATCAATTGGACAAATTTTGCACAAGGACTCCCCACAAACAAGCTTGGAAAGTGGATGCTCTGTCCTTCAGCTGCAAAAACCTATCAGTTTATGCCTTTCCTCCTCTGCCTCTGCTCTCCAAAGTACTACTAAAGATCAAACGAGGCAAACCAAGGACGATTTTGATTGCACCAGACTGGCCACGCCAACACTGGTACCCCCTCTTACGCAGTGCGTCACTGTTGGCCCCATGGCACCTGCCTCAGTCTCCTACCCTATTGTCTCAGCAGGAGAAACCAGATTCTGCACCCTCAGCTTCAAACATTGAACTTAGCATCCTGGCTAATTACCTAATCTCTCCTTTACCATCTGTCAGTAAACCAGTGATGGATATCATTTTAGAGACAAGGAGGCCTAGTACTAGAAAATCTTATGCTGAAAAATATTAAAGATTCTGTGTCTGGAACCAGTCTCAAGGGATGAGCACCCAATTTACCTCAGATTTTGCAATACTTAGCTGAGATAGTTCACAAAGGCCTGTCTTTCTCCTCCATCAAAATTCATGCCTCAGCCATTTCAGCTCATTGTAACACAGAACCTCTTCTCTTCTCTCATCCACTGCTCAAGCAGTTCCTCAGAGGGGCCAAAAATTTACGACCACCCAGGAGAGCTCCAACTCCAGCCTGGGATCTTAACTTTGTATTGGAGAAACTCGCTCTTCCTCCTTTCGAGCCAGCTGCTACTGCAGACTTAAAATTCCTTTCTTAGAAAACAGCTTTCCTTTTAGCAGTCACTTCAGCAAGAAGGGTATCTGAATTACAGGCCCTTATGGCAGTGGAGCATTTCATTATCTTTCATGCAGACAGGGTGTCCATCAGGACCAATCCCCCTTCTTCATGCCCAAGGTGGTATCCAGTGTGGCCCTTATTCAGTCCATTCATTTGCCAACCTTCTTTCTTAATCCACAGAACAAAGGGGAACAGATACTGCACTCTTTAGATGTGCACAGACAACTTAGATTCTACTTTGACAGGACTAAACCTCAAAGGAAATCTGAACTGCTGGTGGCATTTGCTGCAGGGGCAGAGGGGAAGGCTATTTCAAAGCAAACCATTTCCAAGTGGATAGGCCACTGCATTCTTTTCTGCTACAAGCACCATGGAAAACCTATCCCACAGGGGATCAGACCCCACTCAACCAGGGCTGCATCTACCTCTACAGCCTTTCTCAGAGGCGACCCTACCAGGGACATCCTAGAAGCTGCTACCTGGAGTTCTGTACATACTTTCACCAAGCATTACCATCTGCCAATTTTCTCTAAATCTAGAGCTGGCTTTGCCACTACAGTTTTGCAGGGCCTTATAGCTGGTCCTAATGCTATCTAAATTTCTCCTCCCATCCTTAGCTTTGGGAATCTACCCAAATGTGATGACTGTAACAGTGAAACACGAAGAATATAGTACAGTTGTGTACACTTCCCATAAATGTAGATGCTCGAGTGTATTCACTGTTGCAGTCCTGGTTACCCTCCCTCCAGCCCCCTTACTTCTTTTGGCTATACCTCTACTCTCCTATACTATGCTCAAAACCTTCTTGGTGTATTTGCTTTTTTGTTGGAGGTATAACCTTGTATATTTATAGATTTAATTGCTTCCCATTAGGGGGGCACCTGACATCTGGGGCAAGAAAAACTGATGTAATGGCATCGGCTGCATGTTTTATACCCCTAACGACCTGGTGTCACGGAAGAAGGGACAGCAACCGTTGCAGGACCCAAGACATTGTTAATCAGGCCAACTGAGGGCTACTGCAAGCAGATAACCCAAATGTGATGACTGCAACAGTGAATACACTCAAACATCTACATTTATGGTTAAAAATTTTTGGAAGGAAATTCTGCTATTTTAATTGAGGTTAACGTCAGGTATAAAAAATGTTGGGTTTCATTGTATTGTTGTCTGATGAAATGGTCTTGGATAACCATGAAAGCGCTTACATTTGTGCAGTAAAAGTTTTAAATCTTTGGAAATACGTGGTTTGTCTTGAAGTAATATCATTGCTTTCTTCTGCGTTACCTTGCTTGTGGGTTTTTGCATTTATGGTAAGTGTACACAACTGTAATTTTCATTCCTACTGCATCACTTGCTTAGGCCCAGACCATGACGTCCCCCGCTGTCGCTTTTGTGCTCTATCAACGCCAGAACTGTACATCATCAGGCCCTTATTGTAGCTAGATATTTTTGCTCTCAGTCCTCGCATTCCGATATGGCTTTGGTAAGCCATCCGACAGCAGATCTTCTGGAAAAACATAAAGATAAAGACAGAGACAGAACATACAGGTCCCAAACTGCCGCCGACGCTTTTGTTAAGCTAGTCGTCAGTTCTCCGGTCCACAGTGAGGCACTTTCGCAGCCCCTGATGCCCGCTTCTTTGGATTCGCAGGCCACTACCGAGACCCTTTCGGAGTCCGGTATGCCGCGAGACTCTTTATAGACTAAGAATCCTGCGGATGTGTCTACCTTGGATGGGTCTGGAGTCTCTGAGCAGGCACCGGCTTCTGAGGAAGTACTTCGCACTACCGATTCTCGATACAGACCGACGGCTTTTGCGTCTACCGAGTTTCTAAGGCCCAGGGTATGAACCACACCCATGTATGTTTTATATGTTTGTGCTCCTATTATACCCTGGCTACTGTTGCTAATGATTTTTTATATATGTTGAGCTTTTATGTTGAGTTTTAAATGTAGATATGTAATTGCGATTCTAGTAAGTGAAATGTTTAGTCATGTGAGCTGATGACAACGTATGATAGGCTGGTATATATAAAATGGAGTATTTTAAACTGTTTTAGTATGCATTGAGAAAGAACTTTATGTTCGAAAGCTTTGCGTGTGGTTATTATTCTAATAAATTGTGCTGCCTTCATGGTTGAGCCTTTGTTTTTTTAATTTATGTGCCATTTGTTTTCCATTGGCTTCATTCAGCCACTTCAGCAAGTCAGTCTGGAACAGGTTCTGACATCCACAGACATGCATGGCTCAGGACCCCGGCCCTGTCAGATCAGGTTAAGGCTGAACTACTGGATGTTCCACTAGACAAGGAATTCATTGTCAGATCTCCAGCTGAACAAGTTTTCAAGAAGCTGTTTAAAAAGGTAAAGCAAGTAAAAACTGTGACAGAATTTTTTCTGTCTGACACCAAGTTGCAGTAAGAATTGCCCTTCAATACCTTGGCCTTTTCCCCTAAGACAAGGCAAGGGAAGCCTCCTCATGGCAAGATACCCAAATAGTCCAGGAGATGGCAAACAGAACAATCACCAAGAACAGGGCGTTCCAAAGATTCCCCTCAGCACAGAGTCCTACTAAGATTGTGTTCTACTAAGATTGTGTTCAACCCCAGTCTCCCATACACATACCCACCCTCCCTTCCAAACCTCTGTCTGGAACAGACTCCTCCTTCCTAACCCAATGGAAAATAATTGTCAAGAACCAGTGCCCCTCAACATCATGGAAAAGGGGTGCTACATACAGTTCACAGAAATCCCACCCTTCTTGGGTATTTTAAAACCACCAAATGAGTATTAAAGCCTCTCACCACCTATCCACGGGCAACTACTTCAGCGAGGCTCCATTCAGCCTGTCCCTACAGGTCAAGAGGGAAAAGGTTTCTACTCAAGAGTATTTCTAATTCCAAGAAGGGAAGGCACCTGGAGGCCCATCTTGGATCTCTCAAATCTAAACAAGTTTCCAACATCCCAAAATTCAAAATGTTTACGTTACAAAAGCTACTGTGGATAATCTTCCAAGATACATTCATGGTCACTATAGACCTAAAAGAAGCTTACTTCCATGTCTCCATAACAAAAAGTCAAAATACCTGCAATTTGTAGCAGTAGGCTTTCAGTTCTAGTTCTCTGCTTTACCATTTGGGCTGTCCACTGCTTCCAGAGTTTTCACAAAATGCTTAGCTTCTCTGACTGCACATTGTGTAACTCTGTGAGTTTATATTTACTTGGATGACTGTCTCATTCAGGGAAAGTCCACAGCAGAGACCCTAGATGCCTTACAGATCTGTATAGTCTGCTTTCAGAAGGTATGTCTTACATTAACTCTTCAAAAGTCACAAACAAGGATCCTCTTTCTGGCAGCTCTCATAAATATGGCCCAGCAAAAAGCCTTCCGTCCCCTGGACAAGATGGCTCTCCTGACTGGCTACCTGACCAGTCTGCTTTCAAGACAATACATCTGAGTGAGGGGGATCCTGAGTATTCTAGGATACACAGCATCCTACAGTCCCATGATCCCACTTGCAAAGTCACCACAAGGGAAAATTCAGTGATTCTTAAACAAAAAAATAAATAAATAAAGGCTTCGGAATAGCATTTTCAGCCCCTGGAAAACCTTTACCACCTCTCATTACATGCCTGAAAAAGGAGCTCCTATGGTGGAAGAATACCATAGTTGAAGAATGCAGGGACACAATTTCTCTTTAGCAGAAGCAGATAAGACCATCACCACAGGCAGTTCAGACGTAGCTTGGGGGAACCCTCTTAGGTTCTCTGAAATTGCAGGGCATCTGGACACCTCAAAAGAGAAAACAACATATAAAACAAAAGGAGCTGTTAAAAGTCTACTTGGCTGTAAAGGCTTTTCAGCAGAATTTAAGGCCAGGGAACCTGCGGATCTGTGCAGACACCACAGTAATGTGGTACTTAAGCAAGGAGGAACACTATTCTACTTTTTGTGCAGTTTTTTGAGGAAGATTTGGATGTTGGCTCAAGAAATGGGGCTAACCATCATAGCTTCTTATATTCTGAGTCAGAACAATACCCTGACAGAATCTCTAAGCAGGGATCTTTTAGACCCCATTGAATGGACGCTGAAGAGAGAGGTCTTCCTGGACCTAACTCTACAGTAGAGGTCCCCTGAGCAGACCTGTTTGTCTCTCACCAGAGCAAACAACTAAAGAAGTTTTACTCCAGATGTGAACAGTCAGGGACTTAGAAAATAGATGCCTTCTCTTTCACATGGACAAGACTGGTTCCTTTATGCATTCTGTCCCCTGCCTGTGATCCCCAGGGTACTGCTAAATGTCAGTACAGACAGACCCAGCATGATCCTAATGGCCCCCTACTGGCTGAGGCAACACTTTCTCCCTTTTCTTGACCTTCAGCAAGGGGAGATTCCCCACCCTACCACAGGAAGTAGATCGTCAAGCCGAGGGATCTGTTTTCCATCCTCACCTAGCCGTACTCAGCCTAGAGGATTTGGTTTTGACACTCTGGAATGCTTTCTGTATCCCAAGGACAAACTTTCATTTTAATGGAAACAAGGAAACCCAATACCAGAAAATCATAACTGGCAAAATGGAAGATGTTTTCCATCTGGTTTTGCATCAAGAAAGAACACCAACCCTTCTCAGGGTCAAATCAGACTTGCAGTACGTGTCAGGCTTGTTTAGACAAGGACTTTCCTACGCTTGCATTAAAGTACATGAATCTGCCATATTAGGTTACCTCTAGATGCTCTAGCTGAGAATCGAACGCGCCAACGTCTTGCTATGAAGCGACAACGTTACTGCAGCACCACTACTAATAAATGTTTTTATGCTTTAAAAAACAAACAAGGGAACTAAATTTGAAAAAATAACAAATGCTTCTCATTTTCCTTTTAAAAAAGAATAATAGTCATGTTTATACAATCTACAAGAGGTCTTGTTTCCTTTTGGGGTTCTAGGGCATATAATTTTTTTCCTGATATTTCAGTCTTGAATGAATCTTCAGTGAATGCTAGGAATTAAGACCATTAATTCTGAATTAAATCTGAAATTTTTTAAGAACTTTATCCATGCCATCTTGCCTAGGAGCTTATTTTCTTTCAATGCAGATATTCGAGGAGTAACAAATGTCTCTCAGCTGGAACAGTTGAACAAGCGATACTGGTATGTTTGCCAGGATTACACTGAATTTAAGTACCAGCACCAGCCCAATCGGTTCCCTGAGCTGATGATGTGCTTGCCAGAAATACGCTACATTGCAGGTAACATCTGTGTTTCGTGTTTACAAACTAAGAATGATGAAGTTCAATTAGTTTTCCATTTCATTTTTTATTCAGTCTTGACATGAATTGTGAAACCTGAAAAACATTTTTGCTAGAAAAAATTAATATTTACAACTGTGAATGCAAGCATTTTGAATGCTAGCATACAAATAAATTCCACTATTAAGAATGAAATCTGTTCAGTACAATGATCTCATTTGTTTTGTTTTAAGTATTTTTCTATTCTTATGTTAGTTTTTCCTTTTACATTCTTATATATTGTATTCTTATTGACCGTTTTTTCACTTCATTTTAAGACTTGTATCATTCATAGTTGCGGGATTGATATCACTTGCACTTACTGTGTGGTAAATTGCATTAATTTTGCAATGTGTCTTATTTTATTGTGGTGTAGTTAAGATTTAAAGAAAAAACATTAAATAAACCAAATGTGTAATCCATCATTGAAACCGTGATCTATATCCATTGTTAAAGGACAGCTGTATTATAAGGTGACATTTTCTTTCCCTGGAGTGTATTTCCCCCCATATAGAATGAGCCTCCTGTTATAAAATATTAAAAAAAAAAAAAAATGACATTGTTTCTTCCCATGTGTGCCATTACTATCCTAGTTAGGTCTTTCTTTGCACAGTATAGTGCATATGGAACTGCATTAAATCTCATAATACTTTCTTTAGGAATTTGTCTACCTTTCCGTTGTATCATTTTGCCTACCACATCTGAAACTTTTCTGCCAAGGAAAACACTCACTGCAAAATACCTGCATCTCTTCTTTATTTCATATTCTGCTTTAGGTGTAATGGCTGGCCAGCCTCCAAAGCTTCAGAGCAACTTCCACATAGCCAAGTTGTGAAGCAGCTCGAGCTGAGCTATTTGAAGACAAGTCTGGGTAGGAAGCCCTACAGAGCTCTC
This sequence comes from Protopterus annectens, assembly GCF_019279795.1. NCBI lineage: Eukaryota > Metazoa > Chordata > Ceratodontiformes > Protopteridae > Protopterus > Protopterus annectens. The sequence continues at coordinate 393,870,376 of NC_056750.1, forward strand.
CTGCCAACAGAGAAAGGGAGATTGAATTCTGAAAGTATTATGTTAGGAACAACAAACCATAAATGTCCACATCCTGGCATAAAACCACACCAAAAACACAAGGGGGATGGAGTGGCTACTGCAGTAGTGATCATTCGAACATCTACCATTGTGGTAAGTTCAACTTGCACAACTGTACCATGTTGATCATATCCATCACTGCTGCAGTAGCCTTAGCTGTATGGGTACATTACCACAGCGAACTACGTCTGGGAGGTAGAAGGAGAAGAGTTCAGGAACCCCAGCAGAATGGTCCTAGCAAAGCTTGATCTAGACATGAGAAGGACTCAAGCTTATAGTGCTTTGAACAAGTAGCAAATTCTAGAATATTTCTAAAATCCAACTCTTTCCAAAAAGCCATAGATGAAGCCAGAGGCTGGTAAAGGGGGCTTTGACTCTGCCCCGGAATAGATTTGTTATGGTGAGTATAACAAAAGGTAATAGCCTTAGACATACATTTGAAAGTAGTCTGTTTTGGCACAGGTTGGCCCTTCTTCTTACCTTCAGAAAAAATAAACAAATGATGTCTTTCCATTTCACTGTGGCAGTATTCATAACATGAGAAGTTCTCTGCCAAGGGCAGCCCAACATCTGGCCAGTATACCAAAGCCTTTAGGTCATTATCGATACACCGTACATTACATGTATGCTCCCCGTGCAAGGCATAGAGCATAAAGGTGTCATCCAGATGATTCATCCTCAGAACTTATTTACCACCAGTGTGAACACCATCTTTAATCATCAGTCTGATCGCCCAAGTCGTTGCTGGTTACCTTCCATTCAGATAAATGCTGAGTTGCAGTTTTTTGACTTATCCATTTTTGCTTTTAGCATTTGTAGTGTTGTGGGGTTTCATGTAATCCAGAAATGGGAAATGCCAGTGTGGGAGACAGATTCCCCATAAAGACCATCATGAGCATTGCTTGTTTTATTTAGGAGCCTCTCACGACCATACATCCTGTACTATTTGTCAGGTTTTGTTCCAAAGACCTTATGTAGGAGTCTTTCCTCTCTCACCATTTATTTTCTAACCAGCATCTAAAGCTTTTAGTGAAAGATGCTGTAGAGGGTAATTCCCACCTGAGAGTCAGACGACTTCAAAAAAAGAAGGCCAGAAATGTCAGGTCAGATTCTTTGGCTGTGCTTCCTCCACCAGACATCTTTCTTGAGGCTGGTGAAAGCTCAGAAGATCGTCCAGTTTTTGGGCTGGATTCTTCTGTTATGACCGGTTCGGAGGCTGGCATGGATCCAGCTTGTGGCACATCTTAAGAGGGCTTGCAGATGTCTTTCTGATGCTAAGGGGGAACTGTGGCTGATTATCACTGAAGGGCCTAGGGGGAGTTACTCAGATATTTGTTAGGGATGAAGTCCCGACTACTACTATTGAGTGTAGGGTGGCTTCTGAGCCTTCTACCTTTCATAAGGCAGACATCCTTGTAAAAAAGTAGCAGAAGACAAAACATATTTCTTCTGCTCCCAAGGACCCTTAAAGTGAATGGCAGAAAGTTACACAGTTTGATGTTCATCGTGTTTCACTGTTGCAGTCATCACTGTAGGGTTCTTCCTGCCGGCAGGCAGTCCTCGGTCGGCCAGAATCCCAAAGTCTGGGTCCAGCGTCGGCTGTTCAGTCATGCTCCCTGACTTCAGAGTGCTAGGAGTACAAAGCTGCCAGCCGATGCCATGTTCTCCAGTCTTTCTTGCCGTGCGGTGAAAGCAGTTCGCAAGTGCCGGTCGGCTGACTCCTGACATTTTTTCGTGCTTCAGTCCGAAGACTTGCTTCTTCTTCTCAAAGCTAAGTACCCCGTTAGAAACTTTTCTTGCTCCAGTCCGATGTCAGAAAAAGTTAATAATTGCATTTCTTGTGGGAAGCAAATACCTCATAAGGATTTCCATTCTTACTGCATTCCTTGTTTAGGCCCTGACGACGACGTAGCTAGTTGTCGGTTTTGTGCTAGATTTAACCAACGTACGATTAAGCGGAGGTATAATTTTGCTTTTCACTACTTTGGCAGGCGATTTAATTATAAAATGTCATCAGACATGCTTCCGACTACCGGAGTTCACAAACGACGCAAGGATAAGGACAGGCCTCCGAGGTCCAAATCAGACGACGTTTTACAAGCACAGCCAGTTACAGATTCGGCCATAGTCAGTGAGGCGCTTTCGCCGAAACGGACTCCTATGAGGAGCCAACTAGGCCTTTGAGTACTCCAGCTGCAGGACCTTCGGACAATGCTCCCTCGGATGGGTCCGGAGCCGCTGTGCAGGTACCGGCTTCCGAGGGGGTTTTCAGGCCTACACAGCTTCTGATAAAGGCAAAGTCAAAGACAAAGGCAAAGACTCCTTCTAAATCTAAGACACCAGTCCAGGCCTCTTCTGATCTGGGACCCAAATCTCAGAAACAGCTACTTAAAATGGCGGAGGACTTACTAACCATGATTAGGGGTTCACATCCCCCTCCAGACAAAAGGCCAAGGCAAGAATTGGATTATGAATCTTCTGATCAGGCATCTATTTCTTCAGTGTCTTCCTCTGAGCAGGAATATACTTTCCCTCCTTATGAGGATTCTGATGCTGAGGAATCCATTCCATCAGCTTCTCTCCCTGAGGATTTTTCTTTTGGGGAAACTTTACATGACATGAGGGAACATTTTCACTGGGAAGGACAAGAGTACTCTGAATCTAAGAGAAGACTTAGGGATTTCCTTCTTCCCCAACATAGACCCCTGGCTATTCCCCCTATTTTGGATATTGTGGATGATGCCTTTTCTGAGGATAATTTAACTCCTGACTCCTTTCCTCCTGCCCCTACTAAGCCCGACAGATATTACAGGGTCCCTGACTCACACCAGTTCCTTTTCAAAAATCCTACTGCTGATCCAGAAACCATTTCTCAGGGTCCTAAGGGGGTTAAGGCCGCCTCTGCTAAAAACCCTATTCTGACAGATAAGGATTCTAGAGCTTTGGAGAGATGGGGCAAAAAAGTGTACACTTCTGCTACTTTATCTATTAGGGCTTTAAATTGTCAATTTCATATGCTAAAATATCGGCAATTTCTACTGTCTGTTACGAAACAAAAGCTAGGTGCCATTTCTGCATGTGCAGATAATAAGGAATTACACAATTTGATACATGCAACTGAACAAGTGGGGAAGCATGGTTTACACTGTGGTTTTGATGCCTTGGAGGTTTCATGCAGGGCGGCTGCCTCTGGCACAGTCATTAGAAGTCATGCTTGGTTAAAGGAGCAAAACTTACCTGATCAAGTGAAAGCAAAGTTACTGGATGCTCCTGTTCAGCATAATGTTTTGTTTGGGTCTAAGGCTGAAGATGTGATAAAGAAAGTGGAGGATAAGGCAAAATCCATGCAAACAGTTAAGGATTTTTTACAAGTTCAGCCCCCAAGATTTAGCAGAAATTGGCCAACTAAAAATTGGTCCTTTCCCAGCTCGGACAGGCCTCAGAGGGGAAGATATAGGTACCCCAGAGGGAGGGCCCAAGCACAGACCTCTTATAGACCTAGACAGTGGAGTGCTTTCACCCCCAGGGGTGGAGAGGACAGACCTCAATCTTATAGGAAACAGGCTCAATGACTCCCCCTGCATGGCCCCAGGAACATCTCTCGTGGAAGCCCCTCTAGGAGGAAAACTCTCTCTTTTTCAACAAAATTGGACTTGCATAACCCAAGACAATTGTGTTCTGGATGTGGTTTCAAGAGGTTACAAATTCCACTTTCATACCTTGCCAAGACCAAACGGATGGCCAGACCTACCAAAACACCATTGGGCAGAGGCATTAAACCAGGTGGGATCCCTCATGGCTATGAGGGCCATAGAACTGGTTCCACAATCAGAGACGGGGCAAGGCTTTTACTCAAGGCTCTTCCTAGTTCCCAGAAAGCAAAATTCATGGAGACCCATCCTGGACCTCTCAGTCCTAAACACCTTCTTGGAGATACCAAAGTTCAAGATGCTTACTCTGCAGCAACTCCTGCCAATGTTGAGCAAAAATGCATGGATGGTGACATTGGATTTAAAGAAGGCTTACCTACATATCCCTATCAGAGTGCAGAAAATACCTCAGGTTCAAGGCCGGCTCGAAACATTACCAATTCTCTGCGCTGCCCTTTGGCTTGTCTACTGCGCCCAGGGTCTTTACCAAGTGCCTGGCACCAGTAGCAGCTTATTGCAGACTCAAGGGAATTCAAATTTACCCTTATCTGGACGATTGCCTTATTCAAGCGGACAGCAAGGATGTCTTACGCCAGCACCTGGAATTTGTTCAAAATCTACTCAAGTAGCTGGGATTCACTGTGAACATGAAAAAGTCAAATTTGACACCTACACAACGGATAACTTTTCTGGGTGCTCTTCTAAACACAACAACCCAGATGGCATTCCTGACATCTGAAAAACAACTGCAGCTGGCTTCAACTTTCAAAACCTTGGCGTCAATAACTCAGCTAACTGCAAAGAAATTCCTGCAGGCTTTGGGTTACATGGCCTCCTGCATCCTTCTCATACCAAATGCAAGACTACATATGAGAAAAATACAATGGTACCTAAAAAGTGTATGGTCCCAGCATTGCCACATTCGACACACAGATTGCTGTCTTGCCCTGTCTACAAAAGGAATTCCATTGGTGGACCATGGCATGTCTTCACAACAAAGGGAAAACCTTCAGTCTGCCTCCAGCCAGCCAAGTACGGACGCCTCAGATTATGCATGGGGAGCCCACTTGCAGGGAAACAGTCTGCAAGGTTTTTGGACAGAGGATCAGAAGCACCTACATATCAATTTAAAAGAGATTTTAGCTGTACAGAATGCCCTCTTGGCTTTCAGGGATCTTCTACAACCAGGACAACTACTGATACAGACAGACAACACCACAGTTATGTGGTACATAAACAAGCATGGGGGTTCACACTCCTACCCCCTTTGCAGACTAGCCATGACTCTATGGAACACAGCTCTAGCTTACAAAGTGGATCTACAAGCTCAGTTCCTGCCAGGAAAACAAAATATTCTGGCAGACAGCCTGAGCAGGAATCTGTCAGACCCACACGAGTGGATGCTAGACACCCAAATATTCAAGATGATTACAGAAGCCTGGGGCTGCCCAGACATAGATCTATTTGCATTCCCCCTCAACCACCAGTTACAGATTTTTTGCACAAGGACATTTCACAAGCTAGCATGGAAAGTGGATGCACTATCATTCGGTTGGAGAAACCTCTCGGGGTATGCCTTTCCCCCACTACCTCTTCTTCCACGGGTGTTACTAAAGATCAAGCAGGACAAGCCCAAGATGGTGATTTTACTGGCCACAAATTGGACTCGTCAGTTTTGGTACTCAACACTGATGAATCTATCCCAGGAGCCTCCTTGGATTTTACCTCAGATTCCAAATCTTTTGTCCCAACACCAGGGCCAGGTTCTGCACTCTCAATTCAAAACTCTCAGCCTGGCAGCCTGGCAAATTCTGGATCTATGATTAATCCTTTCCTTCCCAAACAGGTCATGGATGTCATCTTAGAAGCCAGACGGCCTAGCACTAGAAAATCTTATGGAGGTAAATGGAAGACATTTTGCACCTGGATGCATACTCAGGATTCGGATCCTCTCATCCCTAATTATCCCACTGATTTTACTTTACCTGACAGACATGCTACATAAGGGTTTATCCTTCTCCTCCATAAAAATACATGCCTCAGCTATCTCTGCACATTACAATGCAGATCCTCCAATCTTTTCGCATCCACTTCTAAAACAATATCTCAGAGGAGCAAAGAATTTAAGGCCTCCTAGGACACCACCTATACCTGCCTGGGACCTCAACTATGTTCTGGAAAAACTCACTCTGCCTCCTTTTGAGCCTGCTGCCACATCTGATATTAAGTATTTATCATGGAAGACAGCTATCCTACTGGCTTTGACTTCAGCCAGGAAAGTCTCGGAGTTACAAGCACTCATGGCTGTGGAACCTTATATTATTTTTCACCAAGATAGTGTGTCTTTAAGGACTAATCCTACTTTCGTGCCTAAAGTGGTTTCCAAAGTGGCTTTAAATCAAACTATTCACCTGCCAACTTTTTTCAATAATCCACAAAATAAGGGGGAAAGGATCTTGCATTCCTTGGATGTACACAGACAACTTTGTTTTTACCTGGACAGAACCAAGGATTTCAGGAAAACAGAGCAACTGTTTGTTTCTTATGCAACAAATTCCCAAGGCAAAGCTATTTCAAAACATACCATTTCTAAATGGATTGCTCATGGAATCAGATTTTGTTACTCTCATCATGGAAAGCAAATCCCAGGAAAAATTAGGACTCACTCTACCAGAGCTGCTGCTACTTCAGCTGCCTTTCTCAGAGGAGTACCTACCAAGGATATTTTGGAAGCTGCAACTTGGAGTTCAGTGCATACTTTCTCTAAGCACTATAATCTCCCTCTTTACTCTAAGTCTAGGGCAGGCTTTGCTTCTGCAGTCTTGCAGGGCCTTCTAGCCGCCCTTTCTACTCTATAACCACCACCCTTTATCTCAGCTTTGGGATTCAACCCTACAGTGATGACTGCAACAGTGAAACACGATGAACATAGTACAGTTTTGTACACTTACCATAAATCTAGATGTTAGAGTGTCTTCACTGTTGCGGTCTGGGTTACCCTCCCTCCTGCCCCCTCTTATACTTTCATTAGTGTGGTTTCCTACTTCACCCTTCTTCTGAGGTGTATTTGCTACAGGGTATGGGGTTTGTTGTATGTTACATTTTTGTTTTAATATTAGCCTTCACTTTTGGGCACCACTGGGGCAAGAAAAACGAGAACATGGTGTCGGCTGGCAGCTTTGTACTCCTAGCGCTCTGACGTCAGGGAGCATGACTGAACAGCCAACGCCGGACCCAGACTTTGGGATTCTGGCCGACCGAGGACTGCCTGCCGGCAGGAAGAACCCTACAGTGATGACTGCAACAGTGAAGACACTCGAACATCTACATTTATGGTAAGTGTACACAACTGTACTTTCAGCGGTCTCATGGGCTTGAAGCCTCCTCAGGGGGTCTCAGTCCCTGCCCTTCCTTGGTCTTCTTCCCCCCTCAAAAGGTCTAAGGATCAGGATTCCACTGAAGAGGAATAGGATTCTGTTAAGGAGCCTGTGGCCTGTTTTACTCAGATTCCTTCCCCTTTGGATTACGGTTCAGAGGAAGAAGATTCTGCTAGCCCTGAATCTCCTTTTGAGGAGATTTCCTTTGGGGGATATCATTGTCAGGATGATGGAATTCTTTAAATGGGATCGTTACCTTCAGACTCTGTTCTCTCTTCTGCTTCCTCAGGCTTTTATTGTTTCTCTGGATCTCAAGGATGCTTACCTCCATATCCCTTTTTATCTTCTTTTCAGGAAGTTTTTACATTTCTCTGTTGCTTCCTGGCATTTTCATTTCTCTGCTTTGCCCTTTGGCCTCTCTACTGCCCCAAGAGTGTTCACCAAATGCCTAGTTCCTGTGATTGCTTTTTGCAGGCTCAAAGGCATTCAGGTCTTTCTTTATTTAGACAACCTGCGTATTCAAGCCTTCTCTCCAGAGATTCTTTTACAGCACCTTCAGTGGGTCATCACTCCGTTGCAATGCCTGGAGTTCACTGTAAATTTTCAAAAGTCAATCCTCCCCCATCAAGGGATCATGTTTTTCTGGGATGCAGGATCCAGACTGTTCCTGTGCTAGCAATCTTGGCTCCTCCTGAAGCTTTGACTCAGATTTCCTTTTTTCAGTTCCTTCTTTCTCTGGCCTTGATTTTAGCCACGGAATTTCTAAAGGTTCTGGGATTCATGGCATCCACCATCCATATGCTTCCCTTTGCCAGATTGCACATGAGAAAGCTTCAGTCTTATCTAAAGTCAGTTTGGCTTCAGCATGCTCATCGTCTAGAGTTTCCAATCCCTGTTCTTCCATGTCTCAAGTTGGAATTTCGATGATGTTTTCATCGACTGACTTTGAATCCAGGCCTTCTTTTTCATCCCCGGCTTCCCTCTCAGGAGCTGTTCACAGATGCTTCAGATGGGAGTTGGGGAGCTTCCTTCAGAAAATTAAAGGTGCAAGGCCGCTAGTCTCAGGAGCAGAAGGAGCATATCAGTATCAAGGAGATAAGAGCTGTTCTGCTGGCTTCTCACTGCTTTTCATCCTCTGTTTTCTTCATTGCCCCTAAAGATCTTTACAGACAACACCACAATGATGCAGTACATCAAAAAAACAAGGGGGGGGGTAAGGTCCTATCTGCTTTGCAGAGTGGCACTCCAGGTTTGGGAAATAGCAATTCATTACCAAGTGACACATCAGGCAGTGGACATTCCTTCAAGTCAGAATTTTGTGGTAGACTCCCTGAGCAGGTCCATAACACAATATCACATGTGGGTGCTTTTCAGGGATGTGTTTAGGGACATTGTACACCTGTGGGGTGATCCTCAAATAGATCTCTCTGCCTCCCCTTTGAACAGGCAGCTTCTTCCATTTTGTGCCAGGACTCCATGTCATGTGTCCTGGAAGGTGGACGCCCTATCTTTTTCATGGAAGAGGATGTATCTTTATGCCTTCCCTCCCCTTCCTCTCATTTCAAAAGTCATTTGCAAGATGAAACAGGATGCTGCCAAAATCTTGCTGTTGACTCCCTTCTGGGCCAGAGAGCATTGGTTCCATCTTCTTCTGAATTTAGCCAAGCAATCATCACAAATTACCACACAGGGTGGACCTTTTCACACAAGATAATGGATCTATCATCCATTCCCATTTGTCCTCTCTTCAGCTGACACTGTGGGTGATAGGATTTTGATTCCCTATAGGCAGCTTTTTTTCTGAGGATGTGATTTGGGTTCTGCAGGAGGCCAGGAAACCCACTACTAGGAAATCCTACTTGTCCAAATGGAAAAGGTTTTCTGTTTAGTCTCTCTCTCTTAGCCTGGACCCACTTACTATGGATGTTCCTTCTTATTTGTGTCAGTTGCTCAATCCTGGTTTGGCATATCTTTCTATTAAAGCCCACCTCTCAGCTATTTCTGCTTGTCTGCCTTTAACTCCTCCCTTGACATCTACGTTCGAGGCCAAACAGTTCCTTAAAGGCATCCTTCATGTTAGACCTCCCAGGAAGCCTGTGCTTCCTTCCTGAGGTCTTAATTTTGTTTTGGAGAAATTGTCTCAGGCTCCTTTTGAGCCTGCAGCTTCAGCTTCCTTACAGCATTGTTCTTGGAAGACTGTTCTTTTTTTGGCCCTTACTTCTGCCAGATGGATGTCTGAGCTGCAAGCCCTTATGGCTGTTCCTCCTTTTCTATTTCTTCATGAGGACAGAGTGTTTCTTCGTACCAATCCTCCTCTTATGCCTAAGGTGGTGAATTAATTGTCTCTTAATCAGTCTTTTAATTAGCCCACTTTTTTCCCTTCTCCACAATCGGCTAGTTCATAGGTAGGTACTAGGCTATTGGCCCTAGGGCCTATATAAGCCTAGCCAAAAAGGTACACTTGCTTTCGCAACCCAAGAAAAATATTTTTCTGTGCCCCAGTCAAGCAGAGCCACAGAAGTGATCCCTGGGGTGAATTTCATATTTCCCATCCAATCATCAAGATTTTTCTTGGAGTGCTAATGAGGATAGATAGGTAGTCTGTTCCAGAGTATGGGAAGTCTCTGGGACAGGAATCTATCCCTCCAGCATGTTCTGTTTATTGTGTTGACAAGGTTTAGGTCCCTAGAGCATGTAGCTCAGAGGGACTGGGATTTCTTTAAGTGGAGCATGTCCAACAGCTCTGGGTTTGACATAGCTTTGTATGTTAGGCAGAGATCGCCTCTGAGTAGACGATATGCCGCAGAGTAAAGCTGTAGTTTTTTGAGACTGTCTGAGTAGGGCATCTGTTTGAGGTCAGTAATCCTCTTCGTGAGGTATTTCTGCGGTCTTTCCAGTTGCTGTAGATGTCTTGTGAGGTACATACCAAAAGAGGTGTTGTAGTCTATAATGGGTCTGACAGTACAGAATCAGGGCTCTCATCTCTTTAATGTTAATATGGTCTGACTTCTGAAGAGGGACCAAACACTTTAAACTTTCAGGTGACCACAAGAAGCCCCCCACCCCATGTCTGAAGCATTGGTGAACAGTTCTTGTGAAGGAACTGGAGGCTCAAAAGGCAAGCCTTGATTGAGGATAAGTTGCCAAGTCCACCATTCAAACTCCTGATTCAGACAAGGAAGTAGAGGGACTCTGAAATCCAGACAGTGGCAATGCTGAAGTCAAACTGACTTGAGATACCATTGACGCTTCCTCATGTGCAGTCTGACAAGAGGAAGCATTGGAATAGGAGAGGCCATAAATCCCAAGGCTTGAAGAAACTCTCTGGCTGCAATAGCAGGCACTGAAAGAAAGCTGTGAAGGACAGAACTTTTGGAACTGGAAGAGCAGCCAACATTGGCACTATCTGAAACCTGCACCCAGATGCGCATAATCCTGAGAGGGACTTTTAGAAGTTGATGGTGAACACCAGATTTTGAAGGAGAAGTATGATGGACTCCAGATCCTTTAACAGGCAATTGGGAGAAGATACCTGAAGCAATAGGTAATTTGAATAAGGAAAAATCTGAATGCTATGGAGCCTGTATAAGGCAATCATAGGAACTAGACATTTGTGAATACCCTTGGGACAGGAGAGAGGCCAAAGGGCAAATCAGAGAACTGAAAATGAGAGGAAGAACAGAGAAATGTAAAAACTTCTTGAAAAAAGGGTGAATAGGAATATGAAGATAAGCATCCCTCAGATCTAAGGACACCAGAAAAATCTGGGGTATTAAAAGAGTAAACAGGGTTTGAAGAGTAAGCATCCAAAAAGAAGGAATCTTGAAAAAGGTGTTGAGCTGAGAGAGATCCAGAATATGTCTCCAAATGCACTCCTTTCAAGAAACCAGGAGCATCCTAGAGTAAAATGCCTTTCCAGGTTAAATACTTCTCTGGTCCACCAGGGCCCCAAAGACCTATGAGAAATGAGGAAGTTGTTCCAGAGGAGGTTGGGGAATCCCTCAAAAAGGAGAGAGAAACTTCCACACAAAGAACTAACCCTGCTGGATGATAGAACCCAAGACTCCAAGGTGATGAGATGCAGGTTTGGAAGACAGAGGGATCCCTGAAGGGGCAAGGGAACCTGGCTGAGGGGGAGTGGGAGCAAGATGTCAAAGAGAACCAGGCTTGTTGGAGAAAGGAGGCTTCTGGGCCACAGAGACTGAAAAGACTTGGCAGGAGGAGCTCAGCTAGTATTCTTCCTGCTTTTAGAGACCTGACAAGGCTGCCTGCAAGTAAAAGCAGGCCTGGTAGGGTAATCGCTCTGGAATTTAGGGACAGGAGAGAGAAAAATATGTTTAAGCCTTGCAAAACCTTACCATGTTCTTTGTGTTTCACTATTGCAGTCATTACATTTGAGTTATCTGCCTTCAGGTAGCCCTCAGCAGGCCTAAATATCAAAGTCTTGGGTCCTGCGTCGGATGCTGTCTCTTCTTCCATGATGTCAGGTAGTCAGGGGTATAAAACATGCAGCCGATGCCATTACATCAGTCTTTCTTGCTGCGCGGTGCCTGAAGCAGAAGCATTTCACAAGTGCTGGTTGGCAGACTCCTGAAATTTTTGTTTTCGAGTTCCAGACTCGAAGTCTTCAAAAAAGCGAAGTACCCCATTGGGGATCCTTTTTCTTGCTCTAAACCAATGTCAGTAAAAGCTAACAATTGTATTACCTGTGAAAAACAAATACCTCATAAAGATTTTCATTCGTACTGCATTCCTTGCTTAGGCCCAGACCACGATGTCCCTCGCTGTCGGTTTTGTGCCTTATTCAATCCTCAAACTATTCGTCGTCGGTTCATTTTTGCATCAAACTATTTCAGTACTCAGTTTAATTATACAGAAATGGCTTTGGTAAGCCATCCGACTACAGACATTCGGAAAAAACATAACGATAAAGCCGGATCAAGACCGCATAGTTCCAAAGCTGCCGACGACACTTCCGTTAAGCTAGTCACCAGTTCACTGGTACTCACTGAGGTGCTTTCGCAGCCCCTGATACCCACTACTTCAGATTCTCAGACCTCTACTGAGACCCATCCGGTATGCCGTGAGATGCTTCTTCGACTATGGAACCTGTGGATGTTTCTACCTTGGATAGATCCAGAGTCGCTGTGCAGGCACCGGCTTCTGAGGGTGTATTCAGGCCTACTGACTTGCATTTCAAACCAACGCCATCTTCTTCTTCTTCTAGGCCTAAAACTCGACCCATGCCTAGAAAACAGACGTCCAAACCACATGGTCAGGCCCATATGCCTAAAGAACAAGTCATATGAATCTCTGAAGACCTTATTACTTTAATTAGGGGAGGCCAGCCTTCTCCCTCTAAGAGACCTAGAACTGTTTTTCCTTCTGATTCTTCTGATCAGGATTCTGTTTCTTCTGATAACCAGGATTTGTCCTTATCTACCTATGAGGATTCTGATACAGAGGACTCAATACCCTCTGCTTCCCCTCCAGAAGATTTTTCTTTTGGTGAAACTTTGCACTCTCTTAGGGAGCATTTCCTCTGGGAAAGCCAGGATTACTCTGACTCCAAAAAGAGGCTTAGGGAATTCTTACTCTTACCCGCGGTAGTGGTGCTGCAGTAGCGTTGTCGCCTCACAGCAAGACGTTGTCCCATTTGATTCACAGCTAGAGCGTCTTCTGTGTGGAGGCATGCGTGAATGGGCGTGCCTTCTTTGAAGGTTGTGTGTCAGGGCTGGTAACTCGGCATGTAAAAATCCACTACCAAACATTAGCAGACCGGAGTTCTGCTGTGGCGACTCCTAACAGGGATAAGCCGAAAGACACAACAACCTCAACACAGTTCTTTAGATATCCCTCCTGTACTGGACATTGTAGATGATGCCTTCTTGGAATCTCGCCTGGCCCCAGACACTTTACCTCCGGCTCCCAGGAAATCTGACAGGTATTACAGAGTACCTGACTCTCACAAGTTCCTCTTTAAGAATCGTACTGTGGACCCAGAGACCATTTCACAGGGACCTAAAGGCATTAAGGCTACTACTGCGAAAAACCCTACCCCCTCTGATAGAGATTCCAGGGCCCTGGACAAATTGGGTAAGAAGGTATACACTTCTGCTACTTTGGCCATTAGGGCCTTAAACTGCCAGTTTCATATATTAAAGTATCAGCAACATATTATTGAACTACTTAAGCAGAAAATTATGTTGATTCCTGACTGTGCTGGAAATAAAGAATTACAGGATTTAATGCATTCTGCTGAACAAGTTGGTAAACATACTTTGCAATGTGGTTCTGACTCTTTAGAAGCATCTTGCAGGGCTGCTGTCACTGGGTCTGTTCTTAGAAGGCATGCTTGGCTTAAGGAGCAAAATTTGCCAGATCATGTTAAAGCTAAATTACAGGATGCTCCCTTAAACCAAGACCGCCTGTTTAGCAACAAAGCAGAAGTAGTACTTAAAAAGATGGAGGAAAAAGCTAAATCTATGCAAACTGTTAAAGATTTCCTGCAAGTACAGCCTCACAAATTTAGTAGGCATTGAACTTCTAAGAATTGGTCCTTTCCTGTCTCTTCCAGGCCTTCTCAGTCCAAACCTAGGAACAGCAGACCACCTAGGCTACAAAGACAAGGTACTCACATGCCTAAACAGTGGGGGGCTCCCACTTCCAAAGCTGGAAGTAGTATGACAACCCCCTATGGTAAACTGTCACAATGACTTAACCTTAAACCTTCCAAGCCCTGCTCAAATGTCTGCTCCCTTGGGGGAAAGATAGCCCTGCATGCAAAAAACTGGGAACTCATTACCCAAGTCAAATGGGTTCTAAATATAGTTTCCCAATGATACATATTCCACTTCCACACCTTACCGCAAACGGTTGGCCAGACCTACCCCCAAGTCAGTGGGCAGATGCTCAACAGCAGGTTCTCTCTCTTCTAAGTATTAGGGCTATTCAGCCTGTCCCAGCAGAGGAAAGGGGACAAGGTTTTTCCTCAAGACTTTTCCTGGTACCCAGAAAAGACAACTCATGGCGTCCTATCCTGGGCCTCTCTATTCTAAACACCTTTTTGGTAATCCCAAAATTCAAAATGCTAACTCTTCATCAGCTGCTTCCCATACTAGGCAAAAATGCCTGGTTGTCAACATTGGACTTGAAGCTTACCTGCACATTCCAGTAAGGGAATCTTGCAGAAAATACTTACTGTTCAGAGCAGGCTACATGCACTATCAGTTCTCTGCACTGCCCTTTGGCTTATCTACTGCACCCAGGGTATTCACAAAGTGCCTAGCTCCAGTCATTGCATTCTGCAGGCAAAGAAATATTAAAATATACCCATACCTGGACGATTGTCTAATACAGGCAGAAAGCCAGGACATGCTACTAAATCATCTGGCATTTGTAAAGAAACTGCTAACCTCACTGGGATACACCATAAATGAAAAGAAATCTCATCTAGTACCCTGCCAACAAATTGTATTCCTGGGAGCAAGCTTGAACACAACTTCCCAGATAGCTTACCTCACGCCAGAGAAACAAGTTTATTTGACAGCCTACTTCAAACTACTGGCCCCAAAGACCCAGCTATCTGCAAGGAAAATACTGCAAGCCCTGGGGTTCATGGCTTCTTGCATCCTACTAATTCCATATGCAAGACTGCATATGAGGAAACTACAGTGGTATCTAAAACGCCTATGGTGTCAACATTCTCAGGACCTGGAATCAATGATTCCTATCATTCCTTTTATAAAGACAGAGTTCTTTTGGTGGGCAGAGGCCTGCTACCACAACAAGGGACTGCCATTCACTCTACCGCCTGCAGCCCAAACCCTAACAACAGACGCATCATACTATGCATGGGGGGCTCACTTGGCAGGGCATTGCATTCAGGGCAAATGGAACCCGAGTCAAATGCATCTGCATATCAATCAGAAAGAAATGTTAGGTGTACAGAATTCTCTGACAGCCTTCAAGGACCACATTCTTCCAGGACAATTATTGGTAAAGACAGATAACACCACTGTTATGTGGTACATAAACAAGCAGGGGGGAACCCACTCGTACCCTCTCTGCAGTCTAGCCATGGCTCTGTGGAACACAGCCTTGAGCTACCAAGTGCACCTACAAGCTCAATTCCTGCCAGGCAAGTTAAATTCACTGGCAGACAACCTAAGCAGAAACCTCATGGACCCACACGAGTGGAAAATGGAACCAAAGATATTCAACATTTTGAGAAACAAATATGGGAGTCCAGAGATAGACCTGTTTGCCTCCCCTCAGAACTACCAATTGGACAAATTCTGCACAAGGACTCCCCACAGGCAAGCTTGGAAAGTGAATGCCCTGTCTTTCACCTGGGAAAGCCTCTCAGTTTATGCCTTTCCCCCTCTGCCTCTCCTCTCGAAAGTTCTGCTAAAGATCAATCAGAGCAAACCAAGGACAATACTCATTGCACCACACTGGCCATGCCAGCACTGGTACCCCCTCTTGCACAGTATGTCACTGCTGGAACCATGACACCTGCCTCAGATCCATTCCCTGCTGTCCCAGCAGGAGGGCCAAATTCTGCACCCCCAGCTTCAAATCCTGAACCTTGCAGCCTGGCTAATTACCTGAGCTCTCCATTACCATCCCTCAGTAAGCAGGTGCAGGTGTCATTCTGGAGGCAAGGAGGCCTGGTACTAGAAAATCCCATGCTGAAAAGTGGAAAAGATACTGATGTTCATCGTGTTTCACTGTTGCAGTCATCACTGTAGGGTTCTTCCTGCTGGCAGGCAGTCGTCGGTCGGCCAGAATCCCAAAGTCTGGGTCCGGCGTCGGCTGTTCAGTCATGCTCCCTGATGTCAGAGCATCAGGAGTACAAAGCTGCCAGCCGACGCCATGTTCTCCAGTCTTTCTTGCCGTGCGGTGGAAGCAGTTCGCAAGCGCCGGTCGGCTCACTCCTGATATTTTTTCTTGCTTCAGTCCGAAGACTTACTTCTTCTTCTCAAAGCTAAGTACCCCGTTGGGGAAACTTTTTTCTTGCTCCAGTCCGATGTCAGAAAAAGTTAATTGCATTTCTTGTGGGAAGCAAATACCTCATAAGGATTTCCATTCTTACTGTATTCCTTGTTTAGGCCCTGACAACGACGTAGCTAGTTGTCGGTTTTGTGCTAGATTTAACCAAGGTACGATTATGCGGAGGTACGATTTTGCTTTTCATTACTTTGGTAGGCGATTTAATTATAAAATGTCGTCAGACATGCTTCCGACTACCAGAGTTCACAAACGACGCAAGGATAAGGACAGGCCTCCGAGGTCCAAATCAGATGTCATTACACAACCAGAGCCAGCTTCAGGTTCGACCGTTGTTAGTGAGGCGCTTTCTCAGCCCCTGTCATCTGCCATTTCAGAACCGATAGCCGAAACGGACTCCCACGAGGAACCAACTAGGCCTTTGAGCACTCCAGCTGCAAGACCTTTGGACAATGCTCCCTCGGATGGGTCCAGAGCCGCTGTGCAGGTACCGGCTTCAGAGGGGGTTTTCAGGCCTACACAGCTTCTGATAAAGGCAAAACCAAGGACAAAGACTCCTTCTAAATCTAAGACACCAGCCCAGGCCTCTTCTGATCCAGGACCCAAATCACAGAAACAGTTACTTAAAATGGCGGAGGTCTTGCTAACCATGATTAGGGGTTCACATCCCCCTCCAGACAAAAGACCAAGGCAAGAGTTGGACTGATTCTTCTGATCAGGCATCTATTTCTTCAGTGTCTTCCTCTGAACAGGAATATTCTTTCCCTCCTTATGAGGATTCTGATGCTGAGGAATCTATTCCATCAGCTTCTCCCCCTGAGGATTTTTCTTTTGGGGAAACTTTACATGACATGAGGGAACATTTTCACTGGGAGGGACAGGAGTACTCGGAATCTAAGAGAAGGCTCAGGGATTTCCTTCTTCTTCCCCAACATAGACCCCTAGCTATTCCTCCTATTTTGGATATTGTGGATGATGCTTTTTATGAGGCTAATTTAACTCCTGACTCCTTTCCTCCAGCTCCAGCTAAGTCTGACAGATATTACAGGGTCCCTGACTCCCACCAGTTCCTTTACAAAAATCCTACTGCTGATCCAGAAACCATTTCTCAGGGTCCTAAGGGGGTTAAGGCCACCTCTGCTAAAAATCCTATTCCGACAGATAAGGATTCCAGAAGTTTGGAGAGATGGGGCAAAAAGTGTATACTTCTGCTACTTTATCGATTAGGGCTTTAAATTGCCAATTTCATATGCTAAAATATCAGCAATTTCTACTGTCTGTTATGAAACAAAAGTTAGGCACCATTTCTGCATGTGCAGATAATAAGGAATTACATGATTTGATGCATGCTACTGAACAAGTGGGGGAAGCATGGTTTACACTGTGGTTTTTATGCCCTGGAGTCTTCTTGAAGGGCGGCTGCCTCTGGCACAGTCATTAGAAGACATGCTTGGTTAAAGGAACAAAACTTACCTGATCAAGTGAAAGCAAAGTTACTGGATGCTCCTGTTCAGCATAATGTTTTGTTTGGGCCTAAGGCTGAAGAGGTAATAAAGAAAATGGAGGATAAGGCAAAATCCATGCAAACGGTTAAGGATTTCTTACAGGTTCAGCCCCCTAGATTTAGCAGAAGTTGGCCAACAAAAAATTGGTCTTTTTCCAGCTCAGACAGGTCTCAGAGGGGTAGATATAGGCACACCAGAGGGAGGCCTCTAACACAGGTCTCTTACAGACCTAGACAATGGAGTGCTTCCACCTCCAGGGGTGGAGAGGACAGACCTCAATCATTTAGAAAACAGGCTCAATGACTCCCCCTGCATGGCTCCAGGAACTTCTCTCCTGGATGCCCCTCTAGGAGGAAAACTCTCTTTTTCAACAAAATTGGACTTGCATAACCCAAGACAAGTGGGTTCTGGATGTAGTTTCAAGAGGTTACAAATTCCACTTTCATACCTTGCCAAGACCAAACGGATGGCCAGACCTTCCAAAACACCAATGGTCTGAGGCATTAAACCAGGTGGGATCCCTCATGGCTATGAGGGCCATATAACTGGTTCCACAGTCAGAGACAGGGCAGGGCTTTTACTCAAGGCTCTTTTTAGTTCCCAGAAAGCAAAACTCATTGAGAACCATCCTGGATCTGTCGGTCTTAAATACTTTCCTGGAGATACCAAAGTTCAAAATGCTTACTCTGCAGCAGCTCCTGCCAATGTTGAGCAAAAATGCATGGATGGTGACATTGGATTTAAAGGAGGCTTACCTTCATATCCCTATGAGACAGGAGTGCAGAAAATACCTCCTTGTTCAAGGCCGGCTCGAAACATTACCAATTCTCTGTGTTGCCCTTTGGCTTGTCTACTGCACCCACGGTCTTCACCAAGTACCTGGCACCAGTAGTAGTTTATTGCAGACTCAAGGGTATTCAAATTTACCCTTATCTGGACGACTGCCTTATTCAAGCAGACAGCAAGGATGTTTTACTCCAGCACCTACTATTTGTTCAAAATCTTCTCAAGTACCTGGGATTCACTGTAAACATAAAAAAGACAAATTTGACCCCCACACAACAGATAACCTTTCTGGGTGCTCTTTTAAACACAACAACCCGGATGGCATTCCTGACATCCGAAAAACAACTACAGCTGGCTTACACTTTCAAAACCTTGGCTTCTATAACTCAGCTAACTGCAAGGAAATTCCTGTCGGCTTTGGGTTACCTCCTGCATCCTTCTCATCCCAAATGCAAGACTTCATATGAGAAAAATACAATGGTACCTAAAAAGTGTATGGTCCCAGCATTGCCACAGTCTAGACACACAGATTGCTGTCTTGCCTCGCCTACAAAAGGAATTCCATTGGTGGTCCATGGCATGTCTTCACAACAAAGGCAAAGCCTTCAGTCTGCCTCCAGCCAGCGAAGTGTTAACCACGGATGCCTCGGATTACGCATGGGGAGCCCACTTCCAGGGAAAGGGTCTACAAGGTTTTTGGACAGAGGATCAGAAGCACCTACATATCAATTTAAAAGAGATGTTAGCTGTTCAGAATGCCCTCTTGGCTTTCAGGGATCTTCTGCAACCAGGACAACTACTGATACGAACAGACAACACCACAGTTATGTGGTACATAAACAAGCAGGGGGGCTCACATTCCTACCCCCTTTGCAGACTAGCCATGACTCTATGGAACACAGCACTAGCTTGCAAAGTGGATCTACAAGCTCAGTTCCTGCCAGGGAAACAAAATACTTTGGCAGACAGCCTGAGCAGGAAACTGTCAGATCCACACGAGTGGATGCTAGACCTCCACATATTCAAGACGATTACAGAAGCCTGGGGCTGCCCAGACATAGATCTTTTTGCATCCCCCCTCAACCACCAGTTAAAGATTTTTTGCACAAGGACTTTTCACAGGCTAGCATGGAAAGTGGATGCACTATCATTCAGTTGGAAAAACCTCAAGGGGTATGCCTTTCCACCTATACCTCTTCTACCATGGGTGTTATTAAAGATCAAACAGGGCAAGCCCAAGATGATGATTCTACTGGCCTCAAATTGGCCTCGTCAATTCTGGTACTCAACACTGAAGAATCTATCTCAGGAACCACCTTGGATTTTGCCTCAGGTACCCAATCTATTGTCCCAACACCAGGGCCAGGTTCTGCACTCTCATGTCAAAACTCTCAGCCTGGCAAATTCAGGATCTATGATTAATCCTCCCCTTCCCAAACAGGTCATGGATGTCATCTTAGAAGCCAGACGGCCTAGCACTAGAAAATCTTATGGAGGTAAATGGAAGACATTTTGCACCTGGATGCATGCTCAGGATTCAGATCCTCTCATCCCTAATATCCCACTGATTTTACTTTACCTGACAGACATGCTACATAAGGGTTTATCCTTCTCCTCCATAAAAATACATGCCTCGGCTATCTCTGCACATTACAATACAGATCCTCCAATCTTTTCGCATCCACTTCTGAAACAATATCCCAGAGGAGCAAAGAATTTAAGACCCCCTAGGACACCACCCATACCTGCCTGGAACCTCAACTGTGCTCTGGAAAAACTCACTCTGCCTCCTTTTGAGCCTGCTGCCACAACTGATATTAAGTATTTGTCATGGAAGACAGCTATCCTACTGGCTTTGACTTCAGCCAGGACAGTCTCGGAGTTACAAGCATTCATGGCTGTGGAACCTTACCTTATTTTTCACCAAGATAGGGTGTCTTTAAGGACTAATCCTACTTTCATGCCTAAAGTGGTTTCCAAAGTGGCTTTAAATCAAACTATTCACCTGCCAACTTTTTTCACTAATCCACAAAATAAGGGGGAAAGGATCTTGCATTCCTTGGATGTACACAGACAACTTTGTTTTTACCTGGACAGAACCAAGGATATCAGGAAAACAGAGCAACTGTTTGTTTCTTATGCAGCAAACTCCCAAGGCAAAGCCATTTCAAAACAGACCATTTCTAAATGTATTGCGCATGGAATCAGATTCTGTTACTCTCATCATGGAAAGTAAATCCCAGGAAAAATTAGGACTCACTCTACCAGAGCTGCTGCTACTTCAGCTGCCTTTCTCAGGGGAGTACCTACCAAAGATATTTTGGAAGCTGCAACTTGGAGTTCAGTGCATACTTTCTCTAAGCACTATAATCTCCCTCTTTAAGTCTAGGGCAGGCTTTGCTTCTGCAGTCTTGCAGGGCCTTCTAGCCACTCCTTCTTATCTATAACCACCACCCTTTATCTCAGCTTTGGGATTCAACCCTACAGTGATGACTGCAACAGTGAAACACGATGAACATTGTACAATTGTGTACACTTACCATTAATGTAGATGTTCGAGTGTCTTCACTGTTGCGGTCTGGGTTACCCTCCCTCCTGTCCCCTCTTATACTTTCACTAGTGTGCATACCTTCTTCACCTTTTTTCTGAGGTGTATTTGCTACAGGCTATGGGGTTTGTGGTATGTTATTTTTTGGTTTTTACTATTGGCCTTCATTTTTAGGCACCTGACATCTGGGGCAAGAAAAACTGGAGAACATGGCGTCGGCTGGCAGCTTTGTTCTCCTGGCGCTCTGACGTCAGGGAGCATGACTGAACAGCCGACGCCGGACCCAGACTTTGGGATTCTGGCCGACCGAGGACTGCCTGCCGGCAGGAAGAACCCTACAGTGATGACTGCAACAGTGAAGACACTTGAACATCTACATTTATGGTAAGTGTACACAACTGTATTTTGTCACTCCTTTGGAGTAGGCTGCCAGTTGACATCAAACAGACCCCCTCTATGACTCTTGTTTAGGAGTAGTATCTGCTGGGGATTTCACCTATGACCCTCCTAGATATGGGCAGTCCTTGCTAATTAAAACCTTGAGTTTAGGCAATATCCTTTATCTAGTATTATATTGCATACATATGGATAGGCTTGTAAAGACCTTTGGGTCAATAGCCTATTAACCTCCTATGAACCTATAACCGTTTAGGCATAAAAGAAGGATTAGATCTAAAACCCTGTCCCTATGGAAAATGAAGCAGAGTTGACTCAACATAAAAGTTTGCAACTCAGATACCCTTCCTGCAGAGGTCAGTGCAGTTAGTAAAACTGTTTTCCATGTTAAGAACTTCAAGTCAGACAGGTTAGCTGGTTCAAATGGAGCAAATGTTAAGCTTCTCTAACACAAAATTAACATCCTAAGGAGGGGCTACTAGTTTACTTGGAGGCCTTTTATGCAAACCCCCTTTTGTGAACTTTTGACATTAGACTGCCTTGAAAGAGGAGGATCTTTGGGCAGACATGCTGATATATCCTATTAAATGGACAATAAGTGAAAATTGACAGAATTTCATACTTTAGTAACTCACACAAATATTGTAAAACCAGAGAACAACTAGCTCCTGAATGGATGCTGGTTATGTTGTTGGCACCAACTAGAAACCCTTTTCTATTTGCTAATATATGATTTTCTAGTAGCAGGCTTTCTTGTCTCCATTAGTACCTACTGCACATCCACAGTAAATCGATACTGAGAAGAATTAAGACCTTATCCAGGCAGTCAATTGAAAATGATTAATGTCAGAGTGTATCAAGCATCCCTGTTCTTGTGTGAGTAGAAGTAATCTGTAAGGAAGATTGTGGAATTTTCCGCTGGCCATTTCCGAAAGAAGGAAGAACCATGAGTACCTCAGCAGAAGGGAGTCACCACAATGATCTTTGAGGATTCCTTCTGAATATTCAGAAGTACCCTGGCTATTAGTGGAAAGTGTAAAAAAGCATGCAGGAGCATTCCTGTCCATAGAAAAGAGAAGGCATCTGTCTTCCAGGCCTTCATGCATAGAGTCCTGGAACAGAATCTTGCCAGTTGATTGCTCAAAGAGGAGGCATATAGGTTTACTTGAGGAACTCCCCACAGATGGATCAAATGTTGGAAGACCCCTTGATCTAGTTACCATTCATGAAGGTCTGCCCTGGTCTTGCTCAGCTTGTCCACCACACAGTTTTACTCTGATGGAATGTAGGATGTCTGAAAAGTGAGTTTGTGCTGTGAAGCTGTATCCCAAGCTAACATGACTAGTCTGCAAAGGGGATATGACCTGGCTTCCCCTTGCTTGTTGATGTACCACATGTCTGAAACCACTTTGATGAGGTTGCAGGGGCCAAAGAGGGTTAAGAGAGTTGAGTGTATTGATCAGGGCAAGCATCTCCTAGATATTTTTGTGCTTACATCTGTCCATGGTGTCCCCTGCCTTTGGTCTTTTAACCCTTCTAAACCTGCTTCCCAAGCAAAGTCTAAAGTGTCTGTGGTGACTGACTGTTTTGGAGCCGGGAGGAAGAAGGGGAGACCTGGATTTGAGGATATCTGTTGTCTACACCAAAATATTTTTCTTCTGACAAACACCAGCACTGGGATTTGAAAAGATAAAGGGTGTTGATGCTGGGAGCAATGAGATTTCCAATATCACTGCATCTTTCTCATGTGGAGTCTTGCCAGGAGTATCATGGGAATCATAGATGCCATAAGCCCCAAAATCTCAAGGTATTCTCTCACAGTGAACCTTAAAGTCCGAGTGGGAAGCCTTAGAAACCAATCTAAATAGGCATCTGTTTTTTCCTGTGGAAGAAAAGGTCCTTAAACTGTGGTGGCTAGTTTAACATCCCAGGAACACAATCCTGTCTGAGGGAGTCAAGGAAGATTTTTGACTGCTGTCTTGGTATCTCACCTTATGTAAGATATCCGTCAACTGAGAGAGAGATTCATGACATTTTGAAAATTACTCTGCAAAGGTAAGCAAAGTCATTTAAATATGGAAAAATGTGGATATCTCTACCTGGAACTAGACACTTTATGAATGCTTCTGCTGCAGTGGATAATCCAAATGTTAAGGCCAGAGAACTGATGATGTGATCCAGACATGAGAAAGCCTTACGAAACGTCTGAATTCTGGATGAATAGGGACGTGATGATAAGCATCTTATAAGTCTAGTGTTAACAGGATACTTGAAAGAGGAAGGGGAGGTAACAGGTTGTGAAGTGAATCATTTTGAATTAGGCACTACCACAAATGAGTTTAAGAAACAAAGATCCAGAACTGGTTTCCAAGCATGATCTTATTTTGGCACTAGAAACATCATTGAATAAAAACCCTTTCCCATTTGGGAAAAGAGAAACTGGTTCTATCTGTCCTTGAGATAGCATGTGATGAAGAACAGGTGGGAAAAAGTCTGATCTGGAGGATGAGGAGAGACACCCTGAAATGGAGGAATTTAATCCCATTGCCATTTGAAACCTTGATGAATGATATTCAGAACCCATTTGTCTGAGCAATCTCTTGACAAAGAGAAAAATAGAGATTTAGACTTTCTGAAAGTAAAAGGGGGCCAAGTTGGAAGTGGGTCTCAAGGTCTCTTGAGAAATCATTTAGACATATTAGCCTGTCCTTGATTTTAGGAGGTTAGATACTTCTTTTTGGAACTTTCCTGCCATTCCTTCTTAAATGTCTGTTTACCTGCATTCTGTTGAGACTGTTTATTCTATTCTATTTTATTTTTATTTTTTTTGCCAAAAATAAAAGAGGAGAGAGAAAATTCCTTGGATAATTTGTAAAAGGAGAGTTGAAAAATCTTAAGTTATCCCCGGATCAGCTTGCCCCTTTCATCCCATGTTTTGAGCACTTGTGCAGCAAAGGGACCAAACACTAAATCTGTATCCAAGGGAGAATTTAATATTTTATTTTTAACATCATCTGGGAGGATTTGAGAATGCAGCTATACAGACTTCCTTAAAACAGTGGCATAGTCGTGGAAGAAGTAACAACATAGGCATATACACTCTGCAAGCAATGAGTAAGTGACCTGTGCAAAAGAAGAAACTAAGATGTTTTTCGTCTTTCACTGTTGCAGTCATTACATTTGGATTATCTGCTTGCGGGTAGCCCTCAGTCAGCCTGATTATCAAAGTCTTGGGTCCTGCGTCGGTTGCTGTCTCATCTTCCATGTCATCAGGTAGTCAGGGGTATAAAGCATGCCGCCGATCCTATTGCATCAGTCTTTCTTGCCGTGCGGTGCCCAAAGCAGAAGAAGTTCACAAGTGCCGGTCGGCCGACTCCTGAAATTTTCGTTTTCGAGTTCCCGTTGGGGATCCTTTTTCTTGCTCTAAACCGATGTCAGTAAAAGTTAACCATTATATTTCTTGTGGAAAGCAAATACCTCATAAAGATTTTCATTTGTACTGCATTCCTTACTTAGGCCCAGACCACGATGTCCCTCGCTGTCGGTTTTGTGCCTTATTCAATCCTTGAACTATTCGTCATCGGTTCATTTTCGCATCTAACTATTTTGGTACTCTGTTCAATTATCTAGAAATGGCTTTGGTAAGCCATCCAACTACCGACATTCCAAAAAAACGTAAAGACAGAGACAGACCACATAGGTCCAAAGCTGCCCACGGCGCTTCCGTTAAGCTAGTCGCCAGTTCGCTGGTACTCAGTGAGGTGCTTTCGCAGCCCCTGATACCCACTACTTAAGATTCACAGGCCTCTACTGAGACCCATTCAGAGTCTGGTATGCCACGAGATGCTTCTTTGACTATGGAACCTGCGGATGTCTCTACCTTGGATGGGTCCGGAGCTGCTGTGCAGGCACCAGCTTCTAAGGGTGTATTCAAGCCTACTGACTTTCATATCAAACCGACGCCATCTTCTTCAAGGCCTAAAACTCGAACCATGCCTAGAAAACCAGTGTCTAGACCACATGGTCAGGCCCCTATGCCTAAAAAACAAATGATAAGAATGGCTGAAGACCTTATTACTCTAATCAGGGGTAGCCAGCATTCTCCCTCTGAGTCCTAGAACTGATTTTCCTTCTGATTCTTCTGATCAAGATTCTGAAATTTCTGTTTCTTCTGATGATTAGGATTTGCCCTTAACTACCTACGAGGATTCTGATGCAGAGGAATCCATTTCCTCTGCTTCCCCTCCAGAAGATTTCTCTTTTGGTGAAACTTTGCATACTGTTAGGGAGCATTTCCGCTGGGAACGCCAGGACTACTCTGACTCCAAAAAGAGGCTTAGGGAATTCTTACTCCTACCTCAACACAGACCTTTAGCCATCCCTCCAGTACTGGACATTGTAGATGATGCCTTCTTGGAATCTAGTTTGGCCCCAGACACTGTACCGCCAGCTCCCAGGAAACCTGACAGGTATTACAGAGTACCTGACTCTCACAAGTTCCTCTTTAAGAATCCTACTGCGGATCCAGAGACCATTTCACAGGGACCCAATGGCATTAAGGCTACTACTGCCAAAAACCCTACCCCGTCTGACAGAGATTTCAGGGACCTGGACAGATGGGGTAAGAAGGTATACACTTCTGCTACTTTGGCCATTAGGGCCTTAATCTGCCAGTTTCACATGTTAAATTATCAGCAGCATATTATTGGATTACTTAAACATAAAGTTATGCTGATTCCTGACTCTGCTGAAAGTAAAGAATTACAGGATTTAATGCATTCTGCTGAACAAGTTGGTAAACTTACTTTTCGATGTTGTTTTGATTCCTTAGAGGCATTTTGCAGGGCTGCTGTCACTGGGTCTGTACTTAGAAGGCATGCTTGGCTTAAGGAGCTAACTTTGCCAGATCATGTTAAAGCTAATTTACTGGATGCTGCCTTAAACCAAGACTGCCTGTTTAGCAACAAAGCAGAAGTAGTACTTAAAAAGATGGAGGAAAAAGCTAAATCTATGCAAACTGTTAAAAATTTCCTGAAAGTACAGCCTTCCAGATTTAGTAGGCACTGGCCTTCTAAGAACTGGTCCTTTCCTGTCTCTTCCAGGCCTTCTCAGTCCAAACCCAGGACCAGCAGACCATCCAGACTTCAGTCTCAAGGTACTCACAGGCCTAAGCAGTGGGAGGCTCCCACTTCCAAAGCTGGAAGTGGGAAGACACCCCCCTATAGTAAACTGTCACAATGACTTAACCTTAAACCTTCCAAGCCCTGCCCAACTGACTGTTCCTTTAGGGGGAAAGATCGTCCTGCATGCAAAAAACTGGGAACTCATTACCCAAGACAAATGGGTTCTAAGTATAGTTTCCCAAGGATACAGATTCCACTTCCACTCCTTACCAACCCCACATGGTTGGCCAGACCTACCCTCAAATCAGTGGGCAGAGGCTCAACAGCAGGTTCTCAATCTTGTAAGTGTCAGGGCTATTCAACCTGTCCGAGAAGAGGAATGGGGACAAGGTTTTTACTCAAAACGTTTCCTGGTACCCAGAAAAGACAATTCCTGGCGTCCTTTCCTGGACCTGTCTACCCTAAACACCTTTTTGGTAATCCCAAAATTCAAAGTACTAACTTTTCATCAGCTGCTTCCCATGCTAGGCCAAAATGCCTGGTTGGTGGGACTATATTAGAACATCTAAGTTTCAAAACTTCGAATGTTCTGATATCGAACCCTATTCAGCGAAAGCTGAAAATATCGAAGCAACAGAAAACCAAAATTTTTCCTAGGGAAAGAATCTGTTTCTGTTGCTTCAGTATTTTCAGTGCTGTGGTGGAAAGTTATGGGTCGAGTTCAGGTAAGTGTGCAATTGAGTGCGGATTAGGGTAGTTAGGGTTAGGGCGCGGGTTAGGTATGTGTGCGATTGTGTGGACGTGAGGGTTAGGTGGGTTAGGGTGCGGGTTAGGTATGTGTGAGATTGTGTGGACGTGAGGGTTAGGGCAGGTTAGGTTCGTTAGCGTTAGGGCGCGGGTCAGGTAAGTGTGCGATTGTGTGGATGTGAGGGTTATGGTGGGTTAGGTGAGTTAGGGTTAGGGCGAGGGTGAGGTGAGTGTGCGATAGTGATGGACCTTAGGGTTAGGGTTGGATAGTTAGTGGTGTGTGTATAGTTTAGTGTAGGGTGAGGTGTAAGATTTTAGGTGTATATGTGTGGATTGCTGTTTGTTTGGTGTGCTTGTGTTGTGTGTATGTGATGTCCATCGTGTTTCACTGCTGCAGTCATTACACTTGGGTTATCCTGCCGTCAGGCGGTCCCGCAGTCGGCCAGAGTTCCAAAGTCTCGGTCCGGCGTCGGATGCTGTCGCTTCTTCCCTGACGTCAGTGCGCCAGGGGTATATAAGATACAGCCAACACCATTTTCTTCAGTCTTTCTTGCCGCGCGGTGCCCGAAGCAAAAGCAGTTCGCAAGTGCCAGTCGGCCGACTCTTTGAGATTTTCAATTCGAATTTCAGAACCAAAGTCTTCAGTAAAACTAAGTACCCCATTGGGGAAACTTTTTCTTGCCCCAGACCGATGTCAGTAAATGTTAATAATTGTATTTCTTGTGGGAAGCAAATACCTCATAAGGATTTTCATTCTTACTGTATTCCATGCCTAGTTGTCGGTTTTGTGCTAGATTTAACAAACGCACTATTAAACGTCGGTTTGATTTTGCTCGCCATTACTTTGGCCGAAGGTTCAAGTATACCATGCCGTCGGAACAACCGACGACCGGAATACACAAAAAACGCAAAGAACAAGGATAAGGACAGGCATCCGAGGCCCAAAACTGACGATGAAGCCTCTACTAGGCCAGTCGCCGGATGTCCTTCAAGGATGCATCTGCAGTCCTTACAAATGGGTAGTCCTGTCGTCAGGCAGCCCTTCGGTCGGCCGGATTCCAAAGTCTGGGTCTGGCTTCGGCTGATGTTGCACTTCACCCGACGTCATAGCTGCAGTTTTTCGGGTATAAAGGCATCAGCCGACTCCATTTTCCTCAGTCTTTCTTGCCGCGTGGCGCCCGAAGCAGAAGCTGTTCACAAGTGCCGGTCGGTCAGAACCAGAGATTACTACCGAATACTACTTCAAAGACTTCTAAAAAGCTAAGTACCCCGTTGGGGACTCTTTCTTGCCTCAGCCAATGTCAGAAAAAGTGAATAACTGTTTAACTTGTGGGAAACAAATACCTCATAAAGATTTCCACTCTTACTGCTTACCTTGTTTAGGCCCTGACCACGACGTAGCAGCTTGTCTAGCCTGTGCTTCTTTTAACCGACGGACGCTTAGACGTCGGTCAGAATTTGCAGAACAGTTTTTCGGAATACACAAAAAACGCAAAGAACAAGGATAAGGACAGGCATCCGAGGCCCAAAACTGACGATGAAGCCTCTTCTAGGCCAGTCGCCGGTTCTCAGTGAGGTGCTTTTGCAGCCCCTGACACCCACTACCTCAGAGCCACAGACCGCCTCCGACTCCCACGTGGAGATGTCTAGGCCTCTGGAAACTCAAGGTACTGGGCCTACGGAAACTAACCCCTCAGATGGGTCCAGAGCCGCTGAGCAGGCATCGGCTTCTGAGGATTTTTTCAGACCTTCACAACTTACCATTAAATCTACAGCCAAGTCTAACACTCCATTAAAGACAAAGAAGCAAGTGCAGCATTCATCTGGACAGGCCTCCATGCCTAAAAAACAGATGCTTAAAATGGCCGAAGACTTAATTTTTCTGATCAGGGGTTCCCATCCCCCTCCAGATAAAAGGCCTAGGCAGGATGCAGACTGATTCCTCTGACCAGGTTTCCATTTCTTCTGATTCCTCTTCAGATCAGGGATACTCTTTACCCCCCTATGAGGACTCTGATGCTGAAGAATCAATTCCTTCAGCCTCTCCTCCTGAGGATTACTCTTTTGGGGAAACTTTACGTACCATGAGGGAGCATTTCCATCGGGAGGGCCAGGATTACTCAGAATCCAAGAATAGGCTCAGAGACTTTCTTTTATTGCCTCAGCACAGGCCCCTTGCTATTCCGCCAGTGTTAGATATTGTGGATGATGTGTTCTCTGAATCCAGTTTAAATCCTGATTCTTTACCCCCTGCTCCAGTCAAGCCAGACAGGTACTACAGAGTCCCTGACTCTCAAAAATTTCTTTATAAAAAACATGTTCCTGACCCTGAAACTATTTCCCAGGGTCCCAAAGGGGTAAAGGCTTCCACAGCTAAAAATCCAGTTCCCTCTGACAGGGATTCCAGAGCATTAGACAGATGGGGGAAGAAAGTTTACACTTCTGCAACTTTAGCAGTGAGGGCTTTAAATTGCCAGTTTCACATGCTTAAATACCAACAGTATTTAATGTCTCTGTTAAAACAGAAAATGCTTACAAGTTCAGAACATCCTGACTATAAGGAAATGCAGGATTTATTACTTGCAGCTGAACAAGTGGGAAAACACACACTGCAATGTGGTTTTGATTCATTAGAGGCTTCTTGTAGAGCATCAGTTACAGGATCTGTGATACGAAGGCATGCTTGGTTAAAAGAACAAGTTTTACCTGATCATGTTAAAGCAAAATTATTGGATGCTCCTTTACAGCAGGATATTTTATTTGGAGTTAAGGCAGAAGAGGTGTTAAAGAAAATGGAGGATAAGGCAAAATCTATGCAAACAGTGAAGGATTTCTTACAGGTACAGGCACCTCGATTTAGCAGAAATTGGCCCTCCAAAAATTGGTCCTTTCCAGTGTCAGACAGACCACAAAGAGGCAGATACAGACGCCCAAGAGGCAGATCTCAGCCCCAAGGCTCTTACAGACCACGACAGTGGGGTGCTTCAACCCCAAAAGGAGGGGAAGACAAGTCACAGCCTTATAGGAAACAGTCACAATGACTTCCCCCTTCAAAAGCCAAGCACTTACCTTTTGGAAGCTCCCTTAGGTGGAAAACTAGCACTTTTTTCACAAAATTGGCATACAATCACCCAAGACAAATGGGTTCTGAATATTGTGTCTCAAGGTTACAGGTTCCACTTTCACACTCTACCAAGGCTAAAAGGAGTGCCAGACCTGCCACCAAATCAATGGGCAGAGGCACAAAAACAAATTACAGCCCTCATGGACATGAGAGCTATTCAAGAAGTGCCACAACAGGAACAAGGACAAGGATTTTAAAGACTTTTCCTGGTCCCCAGAAAGGGCAAAGCCTGGAGACCCATACTGGACCTTTCTACTCTAAATACTTACCTGGATGTTCTGAAATTCAAAATGTTGACTCTTGGCAGCTTCTTCCCATGCTGGGCAAGAAGGCTTGGCTTGTTACTTTGGACCTCAAAGAGGCATACCTGCATGTCCCTATCAGACCAAATTGCAGAAGATACCTCAGATTCATAGCTGGTTCAATGCATTACCAATTCTGTTAAAGGGATGGGAGGGTGGCCTAATGGTTAAGGTGTTTGCATTACAAACACAAGGTGCAGGGTTTGAATCTCACAAGGGATAATTGGCTAAGCTTAAAATGGCTCACAAGGGCAGTTAGCTTAGTACTAACCTATGAACCTTTAATTCTCTGCACTGCCCTTTGGCTTATCTACTGCACCCAGGGTCTTCACAAAATGCCTGGCACCAGTAATTGCATTTTGCAGACAAAAAGGAATTCAGATATACCCATACTTGGACGACTGCCTTATTCAAGCAGAGAGCAAGGACATTCTTCTAAAGCATCTGGCATTTGTAAAAAGATTGCTAATTTGTCTAAGGTACACAGTAAATGAAAAGAAGTCAAAACTAGTCCCCTCACAAGAGATAATATTCCTGGATGCCAGCTTAAATACAACGGCCCAGATGGCTTATCTCACGCCAGACAAGCAAAGGCAACTGACTCAGTACTTTCAATTGATGGCAACAAAAACACAACTCCCTGCAAGAAACATTCTGCAGGCCTTGAAGTTCATGGCATCCTGCATACTACTAATACCATATGCCAGACTGCATATGAGGAAATTACAATGGTACCTAAAAAGTGTTTGGACTCAACACTGTCACAGTTTGGAAGCAGTAATTCCACTTATTCCCTGCCTACAACAGGAGTTTCGATGGTGGGCACAGGCATGTCACCTCAACAAGGGACAGCCTTTCACTCTACCCACAGCCAGGCAGACACTAAAAACAGATGCTTCAGATTACGCCTGGGGAGCACACATGGCAGGAAAATGTATTCAGGGCAAGTGGGCCGCAGACCAGCTGCATCTTCACATCAATCAAAAAGAGATGCTAGCTGTACAAAATGCCCTAACAGCTTTCAAGGACCTTCTACTTCCAGGACAACTGTTACTAAAGACAGACAACACCACAGTTATGTGGTACATAAACAAGCAAGGGGGCACTCATTCTTATCCCCTCTGCAGGCAAGCCATGACCTTGTGGAACACAGCTCTAACCTATCAAGTTCATCTGCAAGCACAATTCCTGCCAGGAAAGAAAAATACTCTGGCAGACGGCTTAAGCAGAAACATCATGGATCCTCACGAGTGGAAATTAAATCCACAAGTATTCATCATGATAACACAAAAATGGGGGAGACCAGACATTGATCTTTTTGCATCCCCAATGAATTGCCAACTACAGAATTTCTGCACAAGGACTTACCACACACAAGCGTGGAAAGTGGATGCTCTCTCGTTCAGCTGGAAAAGCCTAAATGTTTATGCCTTCCCACCACTGCCTCTCCTTTCAAAGGTACTCCTAAAAGCCAGACAAGAAAAGCCAAAAATGATCCTGATTGCCCCAGACTGGCCATGCCAGCACTGGTACCCAATCTTAAAGAACTTACCTCAAGGCCCACCATGGATTTTACCTCAAATTCCACATCTTCTGACTCAACAAAACAATCAGATCCTGCACAGCCAGCTCAAAACCTTAAACCTGGCTGCATGGCAGATTCCTTAGTCAAGCAGACAACACCTCTCTCTAAAGCTGTTATGGATGTCATTTTGGAGGCCAGGAGGCCTAACACCAGGAAATCCTATTCAGAAAAGTGGAAGAGATTCTGGGCCTGGAACCAGGCTCAAAGCTTTGACCCTCTTGTCCCAAATATTCCTCAGATATTACAATACTTAACTGAGATGCTGAACAAAGGCCTATCCTTTTCATCCATGAAGATCCACGCCTCTGCCATCTCGGCTCATTACAACACAGATCCTCCTATTTTCTCTCATCCATTGCTAAAACAGTACCTCAGAGGGGCTAAAAATATGACCGCCCCGGAGAGCACCAACACCAATTTGGGACCTCAATTTCGTCTTGGAATAACTAACTTTACCTCCTTTTGAGCCAGCCAATTTAACAGAATTAAAATATGTGTCATGGAAAACTGCTCTGCTTCTGGCAATAACCTCAGCACGAAGAGTCTCGGAGTTACAGGCACTAATGGCAGTGGAGCCTGTCATCATCTTTCACCAAGACAGGGTTTCTTTAAGAACAAACCCTTCATTTATGCCAAAGGTGGTCTCCAGTGTGGCTCTTAACCAAACTATTCACTTGCCAACTTTTTATCCAAATCCCCAGAATAAAGGGGAGAGACTTCTGCATTCACTGGACATACACAGACAGCTACGTTTCTACTTGGACAAAACAAAAGCTTTCATGAAAACTGAGCAATTGTTTGTAGCATATGCTGCAGGATCACAGGGGAAGGCTATTTCAAAGCAGACCATTTCAAAGTGGATAGGACACTGTATCCGTTTCTGCTACACACAGCATGGGAAAACTATACCTAGCAACATTAGGCCACATTCCACCAGGGCAACAGCCACTTCAACTGCCTACCTTAGAGGAGTACCTACCAAAGATATCCTGGAAGCTGCAACTTGGAGTTCAGTGCACACCTTTACCAAACATTATCAGTTGCCTCTTTATTCTAAATCCAGAGCTGGCTTTGCCACTGCAGTGCTGCAGGGCCTCATAGCCACCCCAAATCCTCTATAGAACCAGCCACCCTACCTCAGCTTTGGGATTCAACCCAAGTGTAATGACTGCTGCAGTGAAACACGATGAACATAGTACAGTTTTGTACCTACCATAAATGTAGATGTTTGAGTGTATTCACTGCTGCAGTCCAGGTTACCCTCCCTCCACCCCCTCTTTCTTAGCTGGTACTTATTTATGCCTTTCTACCCTATACTAGCTATGTGGTGTATTTGCTGGTAACTGAAGGTTTTGGTTTTATTTTTTATGTATGTTTTATTAGCAATATGTATTGCCTACCTGTTTGAGGGCACCTGACATCTGGGGCAAGAAAAACTGAAGAAAATGGCATCTGCTGCATCTTATATACCCCAGGTGCACTGACATCAGGGAAGAAGTGACAGCAACTGATGCCGGACCAAGACTTTGGAACTCTGGCCGACTGCGGGACCGCCTGACGGCAGGATAACCCAAGTGTAATGACTGCAGCAGTGAGTACACTCGAACATCTACATTTATGGTAGGTACAAAAGTGTACTTTTTGGAACAGCAAATTTTTCCCTAGGAAAAAATTTTCTGTTCTGTATGTTCAATGTTTTCAGCTTTCGCTGAATAGGGTTCGATATTAGAACATTCGAAGTTTTGAAACTTCAGTGTTCTAATATAGACCCCTGGTTGGCAACATTGGATTTAAAGGAAGCTAACCTGCACATCCCAGTAAGGGAATCTTGCAGAAAATACCTACGCTTCAGAGCAGGCTACATGCACTAACCGTTCTCTGCACTGCTCTTTGGCTTATCTACTACACCCAGGGTATTCACAAAGTGCTTAACTTCAGTCATTGCATTCTGCAGGCAAAGACATATTCAAATATACCCATACCTGGACGATTATCTAATTCAGGCAGAAAGCCAGGACATGCTATTAAATCTGACATTTGTAAAGAAACTGCTAACCTCATTAGGGTACACCATAAATGAAAAGAAATCTCATCTAGTACCCTGCCAATAAATTGTATTCCTGGGAGCAAGCATGAATACAACTTCCCAGATGGCCTACCTCACGCCAGAGAAGCAAGTTTATTTGATAGCCTACATCAAACTACTGGCCACAGACACAGCTATCTGCAAGGAAAATACTGCAAGCCCTGGGGTTCATAGCCTCTTGCATTCTACAATTCCATATGCAAGACTGCATATGAGGAAACTACAGTGGTATCTAAAAGGTCTATGGTGTCAACATTCGCAGGACCTGGAATCAATGATTCCCATCATTCCTTGTATAAAGACAGAGTTCTTTTAGTGGGCAGAGGCCTGCTACCACAACAAGGGACTGCCATTCACTCTACCCCCTGCTGCCCAAACCCTAACAACAGACGCATCAGACTATGCATGGGGGAGGCTCACTTGGCAGGGCAGTGCATTCAGGGCAAATGGAACCAGAGTCCAATGCACCTGCATATCAATCAAAAAGAAATGTTAGCTGTACAGAATTCTCTGACAGCCTACAGAATTCTCTGACAGCCTTCAAGGACCACATTCTTCCAGGACAGTTAT
This sequence comes from Protopterus annectens, assembly GCF_019279795.1. NCBI lineage: Eukaryota > Metazoa > Chordata > Ceratodontiformes > Protopteridae > Protopterus > Protopterus annectens. The sequence goes on from NC_056750.1 coordinate 393,905,247, forward strand.
TGGTAAAGACTGACACCACTGTTATGTGGTACATAAACAAGCAGGGGGGAACCCACTCGTACCCTTTCTGCAGACTAGCCATGGCTCTGTGGAACACAGCCTTGAGCTACCAAGTGCACCTACAATTTCGATTCCTGCCAGGCAAGCTAAATACACTAGCAGACGACCTTGTCAGAAATCTCATGGACCCACACGAGTGGAAACTGGAGCCAAAGATATTCAACTTTCTGAGAAACAAATGGGGGAGCCCAGTGATAGACCTGTTTACCTCCCCTCAGAACTACCAATTGGACAAATTATGCACGAAGACTCCCCATAGACAAACTTGGAAAAGTGGATGCCCTGTCCTTTACCTGGGAAAGCCTCTCAGTTTATGCCTTTCCCCCTCTGCCTCTCAAAAGTTTTACTAAAGATCAAAGAGGACAAACCAAGGACAATACTCATTGCACCAGACTGGCCACGCCAACACTGGTACCCCCTCTTGCACAGTATGTCACTACTTGCACCATGGCACCTGCCTCAGACTCCTTCCCTACTGTCCCAGCAGGAGGGCCAGATTCTACACCCCCAGCTTCAAACCCCGAACCTGGCAGCCTGGCTAATTACCTGAGTTCTCCTATACCATCCCTCAGCAAGCAAGTGCTGGATGTCATTCTGGAGGCAAAGAGGCATAGTACTAGAAAGTCCTATGCTGAATAGTGGAAAAGATTCTGTTCCTGGAACCAGACTCGGGGGATGGGCACAGCTGTGCCCAGTTTACCGCATATTCTTCAATACTTAACAGAGATGCCTCACAAGGGCCGTTACTTCTCTTCCATTAAAATTCATGCCTCAGGCATTTCAGCACATTATAATACTGAGCCTCCCCTCTTCTCTCACCCCCTACTGAAATAATTCCTCAGAGGGGCCAAAAATTTGAGACCACCCAGGAGAGCTCCTACTCCTGCCTGGGACCTTAACTTTGTATTTGAAAAGCTCACTCTACCTCCTTTTGAGCCAGCTGCAACTGCAGAGTTGAAATTCCTTTCTTGGAAAACAGCCTTTCATCTAACCATCATTTCAGCAAGAAGGGTGTCTGAATTGCAGGCTCTCATGGCAGTGGAGCCTTTCATCATCTTTCATGCAGACAGGGTGTCCCTTAGGGACCAATCCTTCCTTTATGCCCAAGGTGATATCCAGTGTGGCCCTTAATCAGTCCATTCATTTGCCAACCTTCTTTTCCAATCCACAGAACAAAGGGGAATGAATACTGCACTCCTTGGATGTGCACACACAACTTAGATTTTACTTGGACAGGACCAAGCCTCTCAGGAAATCTGAACAGCTGCTAGTTGCCTTTGCTGCCGGGGCAGAGGGGAAGGCCATTTCAAAGCAAACCATTTCTAAGTGGGTAGGCCATCGCATTCTTTTGTGCTATAAACACCATGGAAAACCTAACCCACAGGGGATAAGACCCCATTCCACCAGGGCTGCATCTACTTCTACAGCCTTTCTCAGAAGAGTTCCTACCAGATACATCCTATAAGCTGTTACCTGGAGATGTCATTCATGGATGCATCTGCAGTCATAACAAATGGGTTGTCCTGTCGTCAGGCAGCCCTTCGGTCGGCCGGATTCCAAAGTCTGGGTCCGGCTTCGGCTGATGTCGCACTTCACCCGACGTCATCTCTGCTGGTCTTCGGGTATAAAGGCATCAGCCGGCGCCATTTTCCTCAGTCTTTCTTGCCGCGTGGCGAAGCAGAAGCTGTTCGCAAGTGCCGGTCGGTCCGATCCAGAGATTACTACTACCGAATACTACTTCGAAGACTTCTAAAAAGCTAAGTACCCTGTTGGGAACTCTTTCTTGCCTCAGCCGATGTCAGAAAAAGTCAATAACTGTTTAACTTGTGGGAAACAAATACCTCATAAAGATTTCCACTCTTACTGTCTGCCTTGCTTAGGCCCAGACCACGACGTAGCAGCCTGTTCGGCCTGCGCTTCCTTCAACCGACGAACGCTCAGGCGTCGGTCGCAGTTTGCTGAACAATTTTTCGGCTCAGACTTTGCTTACATTATGCCGTCGGATTCTCCGACTACCCAAATTGTTAAAAAACGCAAGGAAAAAGACCGACACTCGTGGTCTGCGGTTTCGGCCGAAACCACGGTTAAGCAAGCCGCGAGTGTCTCGGTTTCGGCCGAAACCGAGAAAACTGGTCAATCTTCAGCCGAATCCATGGCTACTACTGAGGCTCCTGCTACCTTACCTGAATCGGCCTCAGAAATGTTGCCTACAATTGTGGTTTCTAGTGAGTTATCAGACACCATCCCTTTGGATGTTTCTACCCCAGCATGTGGTGCTGCTAGACCCCCTGCAGCCATGTCTATCAAGGCCTTTGCCAGGGCTAAAGCAGCCAAATCTGTTAAGTCAGTGCCTGTTAAACCTCCCTCACACAGGCCCACCTCTAGTTCACAAATGCTTACTCTGGCAGAAGATTTAATATCCTTAATTAGGGGATCCCAATCTCACCCAGACAGGGCGCCTCAGCCCCCAGAAAAGAGACCTAGGACAGAGCCCCCCGAGCCAGTGTCCTCTGATGATTCTGCGGATGACTCCGACATTACAGAACAGCCAGAGGATCCTTTTTCTACTTATGAAGACTCCGATGCTGAAGAATCCATTCCAGCTGCCTCTCCACCAGAGGAATTTTCCTTTGGGGAAACCTTACATGCCATGAGAGAACAATTTCAATGGCAGGGACAAGATTTCTCAGATTCAAGAAAAAGGCTTAGGACCTTTCTGCATTTACCACAACATAGGCCCTTAGCTATACCTCCTGTTTTGCCTGTTGTGGATGATGCATTTAATGATGTCTGCACTGCTCCTTATTCTTTACCTCCAGCCCCTGCCAAACCTGATAGATTTTACAGGGTCCCAGACACTCATCACCACCTATACAAGGCCCCACTGGCAGACCCCGAAACTATTTCCCAGGGGCCTAAGGCAGTAGCCTCGACCACAGCAAAAAACCCTATTCCTTCAGAAAGGGAATCCAGGTCCTTGGACAGATGGGGGAAAAAAGTTTACACCTCTGCTACTCTCTCAGCTAGAGCTTTAAACTGTCAGTTTCACATGATCCAATACCAAGAGTTTATGCTTGATCAGTTAACTAAAAAAATATCCTCTGATGAATCTATAGATAAGAAATATGTATTAGAAATGGTGAATAACATACAACAGGTTAGTAACCATTCCTTAAAATGTGGCTATGATGCACTGGAGGCTTCATTTGGATCAGCCATGACTGGCACAGTGATAAGAAGACATGCATGGTTGAAAGAGCAGGTCTTACCGGATCATGTTAAAGCTAAGCTATTAGATGCTCCTATGGATAAGGCCAGTTTATTTGGTACACCTGCCCAGCAGGTAATGAAGAAAATGGAAGAAAAGGCAAAATCTGTACAAACAGTTAAAGATTTCTTACAGGTTCAGCCCCCAAGGTTTAACAGGAACTGGCCTGCCAAAAATTGGTCCTTTCCTGATTCCGCAAGATCCCAAAGGGGCAGGAATAGACGCTCCAGAGGCAGAAATCAATCCAGAGGAGGTGCCTACAGAGGACGACAGTGGCAAGGTAATAACAGAGGCACAGACACAACCACTACCACTGCAACAGGACAATCACAGTGACTTGGCTCTAACTCCGCCTACCAGGGAGCAAATAGCAGCACCATTAGGCGGAAAGTTTGCCTTATTTTCGAAAAATTGGCACTATATCACAAAAGACAAGTGGATTTTGCAAACCATAGACCAAGGCTACGGTTCCACTTCCACACCTTACCAGTAAAAGAGGAATGCCAAACCTGCCTCCAAATCAGAAATTAGAAGCTCTACAGCAGATAACGGAATTAACAAAGATGAGAGCTGTGGAAAGAGTACCAATAACAGAACAGGGCAAAGGATTCTATTCCAGACTCTTCCTAGTACCAAGAAAAGAAAAAGTTGGAGACCTATTCTCGACCTGTCCATCTTAAACACATATATCATTGTCCCAAAATTCAAAATGCTGACCCTACAGCAACTTTTTCCCATGCTGGGCAAGGAGTGTTGGCTGGTAACTCTAGATCTCAAGGAGGCATACCTGCACGTCCCCATTCGACCAAATTGCAGAAGATACCTCAGATTTCTTGCAGGATCAGAGCATTATCAATTCTCAGCATTGCCCTTTGGCTTATCTACTGCGCCCAGAGTATTCACAAAATGCCTGGCATCAGTAATCGCTCACTGCAGACTACAGGGAATCCAAATTTATCCACACCTGGACGACTGCCTGCTACAAGCGGACAACAAAAGCAAGCTGACAACAGATTTACAAAGGGTCATTTACTTGCTACAAGCCCTGGGATACACAGTCAATTTTCAAAAATCAAGGCTGATACCATCCCAAACAAGAACATTCTTGGGCGCGGAATTGGACACAGTAAAACAAATGGCATTCCTAACTGCAGAAAAACAAAAACAACTCCCTCTTTACTTCTTGGCACTAACAAAACAGAACAAACTAACAGCAAGAAAAGTTCTGCAGGCCTTGGGCTTCATGGCATCATGCATAATCTTGGTCCCACATGCCAGACTGCATATGAGAAAACTACAGTGGTACCTAAAGAATTTATGGTCTCAACACAGGCACAGCCTAGAAGCAGAAATACCACTAATCCCATGCCTAAAACAGGAGTTCCTATGGTGGGCTCAAGCATGCCAGTCAAACCCAGGCCTACCCTTCCACAACTTTCGAACAAGCCAAACCATCACAACAGACGCCTCAGACCTAGGATGGGGGGCGCACATGCTGGACAAATGCGTACAAGGATTGTGGACTCAGGACCAGCTGCACCTGCACATAAACCAAAAAGAAATGCTGGCAGTAAAACTGGCAATCCAAAAATTCAGACCATTCCTCAAAGAAGGCCATTTGATGATAAGGACAGACAACACCACAGTCATGTGGTATATCAACAAACAGGGAGGCACTCATTCATACCCCCTATGCAGAATGACTTTGGACCTATGGAATCTGGCACTCAGCTACAACATCCAGTTACAGGCAATATTTGTACTGGGAAAAGAGAACACCCTAGCAGACATGTTAAGCAGAACCACCTCGGATGCTCACGAATGGATGCTACACCGGACATCTTCAAGACCATCACAAAGAAATGGGGAATGCCACAAATAGATCTATTCGCTTCCCCTCTCAATCACCAGCTCAAAAAATTCTGCACAAGGACATTCCACCCACTTGCATGGAAGGTGGATTCGCTCTCCTTCAGCTGGAAAGGTCTGACAGCATATGCATTTCCACCTCTTCCTTTGATACACAAGGTATTACTGAAAATCAAAGAGGAACGTCCAAGGATAATCCTGATAGCTCCGAACTGGCCAAGGCAACACTGGTACCCATTGCTGAGGAGCATGTCTCAGGAGAAAATGTGGTCAATAACCCCTGATGCCTTTGATGTTAACTCAGAACAACTACAGCATCATGCACCCAAACCTAAAAACTTTGCAACTGACTGCCTGGAACATCACATAGCAGCAACTAATCCAAATCTTTCCCAAAGGGTTAAAGACATTATCCTGGAAGCCCGCAGACCTTCAACAAGAAGGAACTATGCAGGAAAATGGAAAAGGTTTGTCATTTGGAGTGCTGAAAGAGGAAAAGATGTGTCAAATATAGATATTGCTAACATTCTGGAGTATTTGGCAGAGCTTCTACATACAGGCCTGTCCTATTCCTCCATCAAGATACATGCATCAGCTATTTCAGCAAAATACAACTTTGGACCCACCTGTCTTTTCACATCCTCTACTCGGGCAGTTCCTCAGAGGGATCAAGAATGTAAAACCTCCTAGGAAACCACCATTACCAGCATGGGACTTGAACTTTGTGCTAGAAAAGTTGACACTCCCTCCGTTTGAACCAGCAGCAACAGCAGATCTACAGCACCTGTCATGGAAAACTGCTTTACCTCAGCAAGGAAGGTTTCTGAACTACAGGCCTTAATGGCAGTACAACCCTTCCTAATCTTCCATCAAGATAGGGTGTCCATAAGAACTAATCCTACATTTATGCCTAAGGTGGTATCCAGAGTGTCTTTAAACCAGGCAATCCACCTACCTACCTTCTTCCCCAATCCACAAAACAGAGGGGAAAGAATGCTGCATACCTTGGATGTACATAGACAGCTACGCTACTACCTGGACAGAACCAAAAGTAACAGAAAAACTGACCTGCTTTTTGTAGCCTATGCAACAGGAAGGGAAGGAAAAGCAATTTCCAAACAGACAATCTCCAAATGGATAGGAAATTGCATAAGATTCTGTTACTCCTTCCATGGAAAACCAATTCCACAGAACATAAGGCCTCATTCTACAAGGGCTACAGCCACTACCACAGCTTTCTTACGAGGAGTGGCAACCAAGGACATTATTGAGGCGGCTACTTGGACCTCCGTGCATACATTTGCCAAGCATTATAATTTACCTCTGTATTCTAGATCCCGAGCAGGGTTTGCCACCGCTGTACTGCAAGGGATCCTAACCACACCATAATTTCTTCTTCCTCCTCCCCTAGTTGGCTATGGTATTCTACCCATTTGTTATGACTGCAGATGCATCCATGAAGGACATAGTACAGTTTTGTACCTACCATAAATGTAGATGTCCGAACTGGATAGCATCTGCAGTCAGGATTACCTCCCTCCTTCCCTCTGTGGTACTCCTAGGGTATTTACCCTCCAAATAGCTAGCTGGGGGGGGGGGGAGTCTCTTGTGGTGTATTTGTTTGTATATATGTACATACATGCTTATTTTTTGTGTTTGCCTTCTATCCTTTTGGAAACATTGGCATTTATCCAAAATTTAGCCTTCCAAGAGGGCAACTGGCATCCGGGGCAAGAAACACTGAGGAAAATGGCGTCGGCTGATGCCTTTATACCCGAAGACCAGCAGAGATGACGTCGGGTGAAGTGCGACATCAGCCGAAGCCGGACCCAGACTTTGGAATCCGGCCGACCGAAGGGCTGCCTGACGACAGGACAACCCATTTGTTATGACTGCAGATGCTATCCAGTTCGGACATCTACATTTATGGTAGGTACAAAACTGTACTTTCTGTACATACCTTCACCAAGCATTACCACTTGCCAATTTTTTTCTAAATCAAGAGCTGGTTTTGCCACTGCAGTCTTGCAGGGCCTGATAGCGGGACCTAATGCTCAATAATTGCCTCCTCCCTTCCTTAGCTTTGGGAATTCTACCCAAATGTAATGACTGCAACAGTGAAACATGAAGAACATAGTACAGTTCTGTACACTTACCATAAATTTAGATGTTCAAGTGTATTCACTGTTGCAGTCCTGGTTATCCTCCCTCCAGCCCCCTGACTTCTATTGGCTATACCTCTCTTCTTGTTTACTGTACTTAAGCTTTCTGGTGAATTTGCTTTTTGTTGAAGGTGTAACCTTGTATGTAATTGCTTACCATTATGGGGGCATCTAACATCTGGACCAACAAAAACTGATGTAATGGCATCGGCTGTATGCTTTATACCCCTGACTACCTGACGTCATGGATGATGAGAAAGCAACCAATGCAAGACCCAAGACTTTGATAATCAGGCCAACTGAGGGCTATCTGCAAGCAGATAACCCAAATGTAATGACTGCAACAGTGAATACACTCGAACATCTCCATTTATGGTAAGTGTACACAACTGCACTTTATTTAAATCAGATTTTTCCTCACAAGAAGAAATTGCAGATAAAACATTCCTCATACTTTTACAGTTTGTCAGAACTATCTTTAACCTATGAATCTGGAAGTTCAAAAATTCTGAAAGTCAAAGTTGCAGAAGTACACACTTTTTTTTCCATTCCTATCAATAATTTTCATATCTGTATCAGAAAAAGTAGGATTGGAATTAGTAGCAGTGAGATCAACTAAAGCTTATAGCTACTGGGTCAGGTTTGGGAATAGTGTATAAAAATTTAATACTCAAGAATTTTAAACATCCTGTCTGCCTTGTTAGGGACAGTTGGTTGACTAACATGAAAAATGTAGGCAAGCAGTACTCACATTCTCTCAAGCTAACAGAACAGGAGGGATGGGTGCATGTTTTAAAAGGCCCTCTGTAACAACTCATAGAGTTTTTTGATGGACTGACATATCTCACTGCTCTTCCACTGAAAACATTGGCACATTCTAACAATAGCCTCAGAGAAAAAGAACCTCCCATAGGGAGAATCAGAAACTAAGCTTTCTTCGGAGTCTGAATCAAAATCTGGGAAAAAGCCCTGAATCATTCCATGCATCTTCCTGCTCAGATTCAGACTCTTGAATCTCTTCAGAAAAAGAGGAATCCCTTTTTTACCAAAATATGCTTTAAAAAAAGGATCAGTAGCCTGAATACAGTGAGCCAGACCTAGTAAACTTCTCCCGTCTAATTTAAGGAGTAATAGATGCATGATTGGTTTTCTGTTTCTTTTTGACAGAAAAAATAGGGCCAATCATGTTACTAATAGCAGCAGCTGTTTCACCAGCAATGGGCACAGCATTCTGGCACAATAGGGAAAACTTCCCTGTTCCCTCTCCCAGGACTGACAAGAGCAGCTTTTTCTTGTCCACTGAGGGGACTCCAACAGCTGCAGAGGACATGGCTTCCCATGGTCCATAGTCGCTGTAAGTGCTGCACCAGAGGGTTCCAAGGTAAAAAGATGAGTAGTCTGAGGTACATCAAATAGCCACAGCAGAGTCACCCACTTGAGTATGAGGCAAATTGCTAGCCTGCTGTGGTGGAAAAGGCTTTTTACATACATTTTTGTAGCTGGAAGAAGGCCTGACTGTGTGAACAGTTGTCTGTTCCACAGTTAACCCAAAATTCTGCCTCTTTCCAGGGCAAAACAAGCAGCAAATACCAGTAGAAACTACCAGTCTACAAAAATTCCTTTTTTAACAGGAAAAAAAACAGCAAAAAGAACTTTCATACAATGTGCCAGCCCCTCAAGGAAAAATAAACACAATTTCTCCACAGAAAACTTGTTTTTATTCAGTTAACACTATTAAAATGACAGGAAAAAAATGAGTGCTATGTTTAAAAGTATGTGACTGTCTCAAGATAGTCCATTAAAACACAACACTCCTGACTTTAAAGTAACTTTCCTGAAGGGGAAGGTAATAAAACATCAGTAAATTTAAGAAAATGGAATGTTTTTCTCCAAATGGAATTTAGCTGCTTAGCAAAGGAAAACACAAGCCAACTGTTGATCCTCAGAAGCCTTAGAGGAAGATGTTCTTCTGCAGCAGTAAAGCTGTCAGGGACTTCACACCCACACTTGTCATTTAATCAGCTCAGCTTGAAAGTTTGAGCATGTGGAAGGTGCCCTGAAGCTTTGAAGCTGGTTGGCTATTCTGTCCTTGTCAGGATGTTACCCATATAGCTAAGGCTACTGCAGCAGTAATCAATATGATGAACATTTGTTTTATCAGGAGAGTTAAACTTCATTTTTTGAAGATGTATATAGTTTATTTTTTTTGTTTGAGGATTTTCATTAAAACAAAAAGTCTTGTAAAATGTGACAATGGAGATTTAAAGAAACAAGTGCTTATAAGATCAACCTGTCAAATAGTGTGTGCATGTAACACAAAAGCTGGAAATGCACATTCAAAAAACTGTTATGTAGAGGTGGGAACAGTAACTTCTCATAATGGCTACGCTATTCATATTGTTTTGGAACATAAATGTCCTTACAGGTATAGACAAAAAGATAAGAGTAATGAATTATATTAGCAAATGTAGAGTGCAAATAGCAGTGCTGTAGGAAACACAGTTGAAAAGAAATGTACGTGTGAATTTGGTAAAGAATTTCAGGATGGATATTCAGTGGAATGTTAGAGAAATTGGGAGAAATCAGCTTTCAGCTGGGAATATTACTTATAAGTAGGGAATGGAACTTGATTTGCAACAGTGAGGATGTATGTGGGGGACCTAGAAATGAAAATGTAACAAATGAGGGTGGAGGTCTGAGGAAATTAATGAGAATATTTGGTATGGAAGACATGAATTCAATAGTAGGAACTCTGAGAGAATGTATATATTATTCCCCAAGGTACTGCTAGACAAGAAAGAAATTATATTTCAAAGGAACATGTGGATTTAACTGAAAGCTTTAACACACATCCAATAACTATTTCAGATTGTGCACTAATTAATGTACGTTTGTCTATATCTTTGTGATAATTTAATAAAGATGTTAAAAATTCACAACTCTTTGTGCTAACATGTAAAGCTGCATGTTCTTCCTTTCTTGGTGCTTTGAACTATTAAATAATTTTGTAGTCTGAAGGTGAAAAGACCTAATAACCAGTGACAAAAATCCCACTAATCAGCTGAGTTTGCAAGCATGGGAACCCTTTATGTCATCCATTGCTCACCTTGCTGACACAGCATTCATCACTATTAAGTCTCTTTGCTACACATTAATGCAGTGTCTGAGATAGCTTGTATAAGTAAGGCTCTGAGTGAGTGAGATTAGGGTGGTAGACCCCTCCAAAAAATGCTTAGTTTTGTTGCTTTTGGAGGTTCTCAGTATTTGCTTTTCAGTGAGGTGGCTTTTAACAGTCTGTCATGAATTCATGACACTCTGGTTTACATAGGGGAGGAAGGCAGGACCTGAAACTTAAGTGTTATGTTATCTCAATTATTTCTTTATCGTTTTGCAAGACCTTTTCACAGATTTTATAAAACATGTGTAGGAGAAAAATACATAGCATAGACTTGGGCATTGTGATCTCATCAGTTGTGCCGTAGCATTCCATTATGTGTTCATAGGTAGGTACTAGGCTATCGGCCCAAGGGCCTGCGTAAGCCTAGCCAGCAAGGTTCCATAGCTTACGCCACCCAAGAAAGTTATTTTCCTGTGCCACTGTCCAGCAGACGCACAGAAGTGATCAACATACTTTTGTCGGAAATGCTTTAAAGAGCTTCATTTTTTTCTATTATTCTGGACTGAAGCAGCTGCTGCTGCTACATGGAGGCCATACTCAAGTTGAGAAGAAAGGATTCCCTTAGCTAAAGCAAACCTCATGACAAAGGTAAAAATGATGAGATCTTTCAAGACTAGAAAAGGAGGTTATTGATTTGACTTCAGATTTTCTCAATAGGGAGTTGGAACTTGAAGTCCAGGGTTTGGTCAAATCAGATACCTAGGTATATGAATGAAGCAGTGGTTTCATTTGGTACATAAAAAGTTTTTGACATCTTAAGTGCTGGATGTTTTAAATAACATGGATTTAGTTGTAACTGTTTGTTATTCTTAATATATTTTGTTAGAATATGGAAGTAATTTTCAAGTTGGTCATATTTGATGGAGTGTGAGAGACCTGATGCAAGTATGAATATGCCATGAATGCAGTACAAGTTGTAGATGAGGATGATCATTGGGACGTTTGTTAATGAAGGTGGTAAATAGGAGAGGTAGAGGGACAGAGCTTTGTGGAAGGAACTCCCTCGAGAAAGAGGGTCAGTGGAGATGAAAAATCCAGTCCTCTTAAATGCCTCACTGAGGAAGACGTGCAACCAAGAAACAGCTTATGGAATGACACCTGTGTGTACTTGAGTGGAGTCTAAACTGCCTTTAAGAGAGGTAGTTTTGTCAGCCCTTCACCAAATCCTGACACCATGACCTTGTCTATCAGTCTGCAATGATCGACTGATCATGTCAACAAATAAGGCACCAGTAAGAATACTTTTCTCCAAGTTTCAGAAGACCTCAAAGATAAGTGTCCCACTTTTTCCTTAACCATGTTGTTCCTGTTGTTCCTGTTATACTAAGTTATACTTGCTGAGAAGTTCAAAAACCTGATTATATACAATTTTCTTGAATATTTTAGAGAGCAAAGACTTGTATTGGGAAAAAAATCTTGTGGGCATGGGTGAGGAGGCTTTGGGCAGGGGAAATTAATATTAAAGTGTTTTCGACTTGAAGGGAGACAATAACAGAAGTGAAAGACAAGTTGTAGTTGTGGGTCTGACAAATCTGCCACCCTAAGACATTTGGGGTATAATAAGGAACCTTTTGGAAAACTACCCCATTACTCTGCAAGTTTCCTCACTGGTGTCTAGCTTTACTGCTCAGAAACAAAAAATGTATTCCAAGGAGAAGGGGAAGGACATTTATGGTTGGAATATTATTAGCCCTTGGAAAAGACAAGACTAATTTGAGGTGATGGTGGCTTCAATATGCATTTCGTTGTTAGAGATGCTGTCAGGGGGTCATAACAACTGATTGAGAACCCTACAAAACAGGTATGGTGACTGTGGAAAATATTGCCTCTCTCTTTCTAAAGTATACAGATGTCCTTCATGGATGCATCTGCAGTCATAACAAGTGGGTTGTCCTGTCGTCAGGCAGCCCTTCAGTCGGCCGGATTCCAAAGTCCGGGTCCGGCTTCGGCTGATGTCGCACTCCACCCGACGTCATCTCTGTTGGTCTTCGGGTATAAAGGCATCAGCCGACGCCATTTTCCTCAGTCTTTCTTGCCGTGGCCAAGCAGAAGCTGTTCGCAAGTGCCGGTCGGTCGGATCCAGAGATTACTTCTACCGAATACTACTTTGAAGACTTCTAAAGCTAAGTACCCCGTTGGGGACTCTTTCTTGCCTCAGCCGATGTCAGAAAAAGTTAACAATTGTTTAAACTGTGGGAAACAAATACCTCATAAAGATTTCCACTCTTACTGTCTGTCTTGTTTAGGCCCAGCCCACGACGTAGCAGCCTGTTCGGCCTGTGCTTCCTTCAACCGACGAACGCTTAGGCGTCGGTAGGAGTTCGCAGAACAGTTTTTCGGTTCTGATTTTGCGTACATTATGCCGTCGGATCCTCCGACTACCCAATCTGGCAAAAAACGCAAAGATAAAGACCGACACTCGCGGTCCGCGGTTTTGGCCGAAACCTTGGTCAAGCAAACCGCGAGTGTCTCGGTTTCGGCCGAAACCGAGAAAACTGAACAAAGTACAGCTGAACCTATTCCTACAACTGAGGCCCCTGCTACAACTCTTGAAACGACTTCAGAAATTTTACCCACTACGGTGGTTGACTTATCAGACACCATCCCCTTGGATGTTTCTACCCCAGCACGTGGTGCTGCTAGGCCTCCAGCAGCCATGTCCATTAAGGCCTTCGCCAGGGCTAAAGCTGCCAAGACTACTAAAACAGTGCCTGTTAAACCACCCACATCCAGGCCCTCTTCTAGTTCTCAAATGCTTACCTTGGCAGAAGATTTAATTTCTTTAATTAGAGGATCTCAATCTCACCCAGACAGGGCCTCTCAGCCCCCAGAGAAGAGACCTAGGGCAGAGCCCCGAGCCAGTGTCCTCTGATGATTCTGCTGATGAATCAGACATAACTGACCAGCCAGAGGCTCCCTTCTCCAATTTTGAAGATTCTGATGCTGAAGAATCCATCCCAGCTGCTTCCCCACCAGAAGAATTTTCCTTTGGGGAAACTTTGCATGCCATGCGAGAACAGTTCCAATGGCAGCAACAGGATTTTTCAGACTCCAGAAAAGACTTAGGACCTTTCTGCACCTCCCTCAGCACAGGCCCTTGGCTATACCCCCTGTTCTCTCTGTGGTGGATGATGCTTTCAATGATGTTTGCTCCGCTCCAGATTCTTTACACCCAGCCCCTACCAAACCAGACAGATTTTACAGGGTGCCAGATACTCATCACCACCTTTACAAGGCTCCACTTGCAGACCCAGAAACTATATCCCAGGGCCCCAAGGCAGTAGCCGCGACCATAGCTAAACCCCTATTCCTTCTGAAAGGGAAGCAAGGTCATTAGACAGATGGGGTAAAAAGGTCTACACTTCAGCTACTCTCTCAGCTAGAGCTTTAAACTGTCAGTTTCACATGATACAATACCAAGAGTTTATGCTGGATCAGTTAACTAAAAACTAACCACTGATGAATCTCTTGATAAGAAATATGTATTAGATATGGTAAATAACATACAACAGGTTAGCAACCATTCCTTAAAATGTGGCTATGATGCACTGGAGGCTTCATTTAGATCAGCCATGACAGGCACAGTGATAAGAAGGCATGCATGGCTAAAGGAACAAGCTTTACCGGATCATGTTAAAGCTAAGTTGCTAGATGCTCCTATGGACAAGACAAGTTTGTTTGGTACATCTGCCCAGCAGGTTATGAAGAAAATGGAAGAAAAGGCAAAATCTGTTCAAACTGTTAAAGATTTCTTGCAGGTTCAACCCCAAGGTTTAGCAGGAACTGGCCTGCCAAAAATTGGTCCTTTCCTGACTCCACAAAATTTCAAAGGGGCAGGAATAGACGTTCCAGAGGCAGAAACCAATCCAGAGGAGGTGCCTACAGAGGAAGACAGTGGCAAGGTAACAACAGAGGCACAGACACGCTACTGCCACTACATCAACACAACCACAGTGACTTAACCCTAAACCCGCCTACCAGGGAACAAATAGCAGCTCCTCTAGGCGGAAAGTTAACCTTATTTTCAAAGAACTGGCACTACATAACAAAGGACAAGTGGATTTTACAAACCATAGATCAAGGTTACCGGTTTCACTTTCACACTATTCCAGTCAAAAGAGGAATGCCAAATCTACCTCCAAATCAAAAAACAGAGGCTCTACGCCAGATAATGGAGTTAGCAAACATGAGAGCTGTGGAAAGAGTGCCAGCAGCAGAGCAAGGAAAGGGTTCTACTCCAGACTATTCCTAGTTCCAAGAAAGGAAAAAGTTGGAGACCAATTCTCGACCTGTCCACCTTAAATACATACATCATTGTCCCAAAATTCAAAATGCTGACCCTACAGCAACTTCTTCCCATGCTGGGCAAGGAGTCTTGGCTGGTAACTCTAGATCTCAAGGAGGCATACCTGCACGTCCCCATTCGACCAATCTGCAGAAGATACCTCAGATTTCTTGCAGGATCAGAGCACTATCAATTCTCAGCATTGCCTTTTGGCTTATCTACTGCGCCCAGAGTATTCACAAAATGCCTGGCATCAGTAATCGCCCATTGCAGACTTCAGGGAATTCAAATTTACCCATACCTGGACGACTGCCTGCTACAAGGGGACAACAAAAGCAAGCTGACAACAGATTTACAAAGGGTCATTTACTTGCTACAAGCACTGGGATACACAGTCAATTTACAAAAGTCAAGGCTAATACCATCCCAAACAAGGACTTTCTTGGGCGCGGAATTGGACACAGTAAAACAAATGGCATTCCTGACTACAGAAAAACAAAAAGAACTCCCTCTATACTTCTTGGCACTAACAAAACTGAACAAGTTAACAGCAAGAAAAGTACTGCAGGCCTTGGGCTTCATGGCATCATGCATAATCTTGGTTCCATTTGCCAGTCTACATATGAGAAAACTACAGTGGTACCTAAAGAATTTATGGTCCCAACACAGACACAGTCTAGAAACAGAAATCCCACTAATTCCATGCTTAAAACAGGAGTTCCTATGGTGGGCTCAGGCATGCCAGTCAAACCCAGGCCTACCCTTTCGCAGATGTCAAGCAAGCCAGACCATCACAACAGGCGCTTCAGACCTAGGATGGGGGCACACATGCTGGACAAATGCGTGCAAGGATTGTGGACACAGGATCAACTTCAACTGCACATCAACCTAAAAGAAATGCTGGCAGTAAAACTGGCAATCCAAAAGTTCAAACCATTTCTCAAAGAGGGCCAGTTGATGATAAGGACAGACAACACCACAGTCATGTGGTACATCAACAAACAGGGAGGCACTCATTCATACCCCTATGCAGAATGACCTTGGAGCTGTGGACCCTGGCACTCAGCTACAACATCCAGTTACAGGCAATATTTGTACCAGGGAAAGACAATACCCTAGCAGACATATTAAGCAGAACCACGGATGCCCACGAATGGAAGCTTCATCCGGACATCTTCAAGACCATCTCAAAGAAATGGGGAATGCCACAGATAGACCTATTCGCATCACCTCTCAATCACCAGCTCAAAAAATTCTGCACAAGGACATTCCACCCATTAGCATGGAAAGTGGATTCGCTCTCTTTCAACTGGAAAGGCCTAACAGCATATGCATTCCAGCCTCTTCCTTTGATACACAAGGTACTACTAAAAATCAAGGAAGAACGTCCAAGGATAATCCTGATAGCTCCAAACTGGCCAAGACAACACTGGTACCCACTACTGAGGAGCATGTCTCGAACAATATGTGGACAATTCCCTGATGCCTTTGATGTTAACGCAGAACAACTACAGCATCATACATCCAAACCTAAAAACCTTACAACTGACTGCATGGAACATCACATAACAGCAGCTATTCCAGAACTTTCCCAAAGAGTTAAAGACATTATTCTGGAAGCACGCAGACCTTCAACAAGAAGGAACTATGCTGGAAAATGGAAAAGGTTTGTCATCTGGAGTACTGGAAAGAGGAAAAGATGTGTCAAACATAGATATGCCTAACATTCTGGAGTATCTGGCGAACTTCTTCATTCAGGCCTGTCCTACTCCTCCATCAAGATACATGCATCAGCTATTTCAGCAGAATACAGCTTTGATACACCTGTTTTTCGCACCCTTTGCTCAGACAATTCCTCAGAGGAATCAAGAATGTAAAACCTCCAAGGAAACCACCATTACCAGCTTGGGATTTAAACTTTGTGCTAGAAAAGTTGACACTAGCACCCTTTGAACCAGCAGCAACAACAGACCTACAACACCTATCATGGAAAACTGCTTTCCTACTGGCAATTACTTCAGCAAGGAGGGTTTCAGAACTACAGGCCTTAATGGCAGTGCAACCCTTCCTAATCTTCCACCAAGATAGAGTGTCCATGAGGACTAATCCTACATTTATGCCTAAGGTGGTATCCAGAGTGTCTTTAAACCAGGCAATCCACCTACCTACCTTCTTTCCCAACCCACAAAACAGAGGGGAAAGAATACTGCATACCTTGGATGTACATAGACAGCTACGCTACTACTTGGACAGAACAAAAATAGCAGAAAGACTGACCAACTTTTTGTAGCCTATGCAACAGGAAGGGAAGGAAAAGCTATTTCCAAACAGACAATCTCCAAATGGATAGGAAATTGCATACGATTCTGTTACTCCTTCCATGGAAAACCAATTCCACAGAACATAAGACCTCATTCTACAAGAGCAACAGCCACTACCACAGCCTTCTTACGAGGAGTGGCAACCAAAGACATTATTGAGGCGGCTACTTGGACCTCCGTGCATACATTTGCCAAGCATTATAATTTGCCTCTATATTCCAGATCCCGAGCAGGGTTTGCCACTGCTGTACTGCAAGGGATCCTAAACACACCATAATCTACTTTTATCCTCCTCCCTAGTTGGCTATGGTATTCTACCCACTTGTTATGACTGCAGATGCATCCATGAAGGACATAGTACAGTTTTGTACCTACCATAAATGTAGATGTCCGAACTGGATAGCATCTGCAGTCAGGATTACCCTCCCACCATCCCTCTGTGGTACTCCTAGGGTGTTTACCCTTCTAATAGCTAGCTGTTGGGGAGTCTTTTATGGTGTATTTGTTTTTGTATATGTACATACATGCTTATTGTTGTGTTTACCTCTATCTATTTGGAAACATTGGCATCTATCCAAATTTTAGCCTGCAAGAGGGCTACTGGCATCTGGGGCAAGAAACACTGAGGAAAATGGCGTCGGCTGATGCCTTTATACCCGAAGACCAACAGAGATGACGTCGGGTGGAGTGCGACATCAGCCGAAGCCGGACCCGGACTTTGGAATCCGGCCGACTGAAGGGCTGCCTGACGACAGGACAACCCACTTGTTATGACTGCAGATGCTATCCAGTTCGGACATCTACATTTATGGTAGGTACAAAACTGTACTTTTTTGATGTATTAATGATTAATGGTAAACTGATAGTTTCTTCTAAACTCTGATACTACTGGAGTGTCAAGATCTGTTAGTGTATGAAACTGCTTCCAGGAATAGGGAGGGGGTTGTAGGTTCACAGATAAACTAGGTAGGTTATGGACAGATAAATATCAATCAAGCTGTTGGATGTAAATTCCCAAGAAAGCAAGATCACAACAGCATGTTTGCGCCTTGTGGGCATTTAGGATGCAAAAAAATAAAATAAAGTTAGTAGTAAGCAGTTATTGTGCTACTGAAGGTTTGGATTGTATGTAAAGTACTTTGATAGTATAAAAAACAAATATGTAAGTGTGTGTGTGTGTGTGTATGTATTAGGCCAGATAAATTGTAGAAGGACTTGAAATTCATTAAGCAAGCTTTGAGTATGGCTTACGTGAAAAAGGAAAATTTAAGTTTTAAACTGGCAGGTCTGCAGCCTTTTGAAAAATGTGTTTGAAACATGCATTCTGTAACTCAGTTCTAGTATATGCAGCCCTGTAATGAGGTGAGCACTTGCATCTTGTGTTTAGGGGGTTTTGCCAAATGTTTATATTTATCCTTACATCTTCATGTGTTTGCTTGAAATTCCTTTCCAAACTGCACACATCTTCAAATGCTGCTACTGCACACTGAATTAGAACGGCTTCATTTTCACCTTTTGCACCTGCAACAACAACAAAAGAGTTTGTTTAATGAGATTTTCTGTAAGCAGAAGTTTTGTACATTATATATGTTCAGGGCATTAATAGTCCTTTATTTTTTCTTCTACCACATTTTAGTATGTCTAGATGTTTGTTTGATAGTAAAACTGACCACATTAATACTTATTAATGTTTCTTTTTTTTCATCCCTTTTATGTATTTATTTTTATATGCAGGTAAACTAGTGAATGTTCCCCTGGAGCAGCTGCCTCTCCTGTTTAAAGCAGTTCTGCACTCCTGCAAATCAAGTGTCAGCAAGGAGTGAGTAAATAATCTGGCTTGCCTGCCTGCTTGTTTAGCTGCTCTCTTCTCGATGCCTTATTCTCCTACCTCAGATGGGGAATGACTACAGACAAGAGGGAAAAGAGACCAAGATCAAGGCATCAGGGCATGACTCAAAATTGGGAAAGCCCTGCAACTGTAGCAAACAGCTATTTTTGAACATTTGTTCTTATGTATTTATTTCACGACAGAGTTGAATGTATCTTCAACACAGTGTGCACATGCCTGTTTACAAGTGCAGCTAGCGCATTGTTCTTTCCAGTTTACAGAATGTAGGATGTCTAATGTTTCAGTGTTGCCATTTTGTGGGACTTTTTTTAAAATTGTGTTTTAATGGGATGGGTCAAAAATGTTTAAACAGTGTTTAAAGAGACTACCTCATGGAAAATATGGCTTTAAATATCTCCCCTCAGCAAGCAAAGTACTTGCTTGGTCTACCCTGAAAATAGCTGCCTCATTGTTTTGCACAGTTGTCATAACTGAGAATGTTAGTACAACTTTATCTACTTTTTGGCAAGTACAAAACTACTGTTTTAAACATGAACACATCTGTCAGAGATTGCTAGACCTTAGTACATACATGGTTTGGAACAGAATTCATCTTCTAGAGTAGCACTGAAATTGTGTCCTGCTGTGGAAAAATATTACCCTTCCACTGATGTGGTTATCATTTTTGCTGGTGAAAATAGACAGTTTCAGGGCTGTGTAGGAATATATATAGGGTATCTGAATAAAAGACAATAATGTTTTAGGGACTATGAATGAAAACAGCACTGTGCTACTTAGGGTACATTGTTGCAAAGAGAGATTTTACTTCTAAGTTATCAGTAAAATTATTCTTTGTTGCGGTTCCAACATGTTACTTAAAAACTCAGAATAGTGGTGATTTGTTAGTCTTATTTTCTAAGAGCCTTGTATCTAAAGAAATCTGCCATAGTTTATCAGATTTAAAGTAAACCTCTGTGTGCAAAGCGCTGGGGCAAAATGTTATGCAAAAACTGAACAGGTGGCGTAGATGTATTTTAAATAATGTCAAAAGTGCACATATCCACTGATGCAAAGCATCTTGAATAATATATGCATTACTATGAATTAGTAGTGGTTGGCATAGCTTTATTTTTAGCGTCAAGTA
This sequence comes from Protopterus annectens, assembly GCF_019279795.1. Lineage (NCBI taxonomy): Eukaryota > Metazoa > Chordata > Ceratodontiformes > Protopteridae > Protopterus > Protopterus annectens. Next base: position 393,925,362 of record NC_056750.1, read on the forward strand.
ACATTTTGTGGTTTAATTATTAATAAAGCATATTTAGGCTGAATTATTCACACTGCATTGTATTAAGAGGATGGGTGCAATATCATGTTTTTTATGGTTATTTTTCATTTGATCTGGTGCAGTAGATGATTATTAAATTTCATAAGTATCTCCCTTTTTATGTTTTGCACCCAATCATTCTTCAGAAAAGAAGCCCGTTAAAACGCTCTTGTATAAGATGTAGGCCTCACTTGTTGTCTGTATGATACCAGGCATGGGAACCCTTTAAGTCATCTGTTGCTCACCTTAGTGAGACAGCACTCATCACTATTAAGCCTCTTTTCTACACATTACAAGAGTTCATACAAGTAAGGGTCCATATGGGTGAGGTGAACCCCACCTCCAAATGCTTTATTTTTCTGCTTTTGGAGGGTCTCAGTATTGCTGAGTGCCTTTTCAGTGGAATTGCTTATGACAGTCTGTCATGAATCCATCAAGTACACCATACCATGCCTTTGATAGGCAAGAAATAATTTATCAAACTTATTTTAGTGCAAGCTGTATTAAAAATAATTACATTTATAAATATCCCAGCCAGTAGAATATATGATTTATTTTGAATATACCTCATACTGTAACTAATCGCACCTTGAAGGCATGTATGCCAGAATGGTTTAGACAAAGAATTTTCACAGAAGTAGCTTTACATGATGATCAGATTTTCACATGGTTTAAAAAATTCCATTGAAACCAAAGAGTGCATCTTTTTGTTAAACAATATCCCCTGGTCCAGTGAGCTTTGCATACTACAGTTGTAACCCAAAGCATTCAATTTCTTTAAGATAAGAAATTTCTCATCATCAAGCATTTGCTGTAGATGTTCTTCGTTCCACATTGCTGCAGTCCTAACTATTGGGTAGTCCGCTGTCCAGTCGGCCCGAATACCAGAGTATATGGCTGACGTCGGTCAGGGCGCATTAGACTGACGTCAGAACGTCAGGGTACTAATGCGCATGACCGACGTCATATCCTCAGTCTTTTTTGCCGCATGGTCCGATGCAGAAGCTTTTTTGCGAGTGCAGGTTGGCGTTCTGAAATTTTCTGAAGCCGGAGTTTCAGACCGAATCAGAGTTGGCTAAGTACCCGTTGGGAACATTTTGGTTTTTCTTGCCTCAGTATTTAACCGGATGTCAGAAAAAGTGAATAACTGTATTTCTTGTGGGAAACAGATACCTCATAGGGATTACCATACCTTGTGTATACCTTGTTTAGGGCCTGAGCACGGCGTTGTTGGATGCCGCTCTTGTGCTAGGTTTAACAAACGCACTATTAAGAGAAGGTTAGACTGTGCCAGGTTAGTGTTTGGGAAGCGTTGCAATTATAAAATGCCGTCGGATGTTCCGGCGCCCGCTTCGTCCAAAAAGCGCAAGGACAAAACAGCGAAGCCTAGGGTTGATGAACCGGCAGTCCCGGACGCGGTTCTTTAGAAGGCTCAGTGGAGCCAGAGGTTTTGCCAGGAGTTTCTTTGGAGTCTCAGGCAGAGACTTTACTGTTACAGGATGTGCCTTCTCAGGAAGTAGGCCAGGCTGAGGGGGCTTCTCAGGTAACTGTTCTTCCCTCTCTTCCTAAGGTAGTTAGAGCCTCTCCTTCTGTTTCAAAAACTTCTTTGAGAGGTAGGCCAAGTTTAGCTTCAGTGGGGGCTTCTCCTAGCACTTCAGGCTCTGTGCCTAAGAAACATATGCTTAAAATGGCAGAAGATTTGATTACTATGATTAGAGGCTCTATGCCCCCCCCTGATAAGAGGCCTAGGGTGGAGCCTGAGTTTGAAAGTTTTGAACAGTGTTCAGAGGCTTCTGAGTCTTCTGCGGAAGATTTGCCGGAGTTCCCTCCTTATTCTGATTCTGATGTGGATGATTCCACTCCTACAGCTTCTCCTCCTGAGGATTTCTCATTTTCAGAGACTCTGCATTCCATGAGGGAGCACTTTAAATGGGAAGGCCAGGATTACTCTGATTCCAGGAAAAGGCTTAGGGAATTCTTGTTTTACCCCAGCATAGGCCCTTAGCTATACCTCCTGTGTTGAATGTGGTGGAAGATGTTTTTGCAGAGGCTTCCCTGAACCCTGATTCTTTGCCTCCTGCTCCTGTTAAACCTGATAGGTACTATAGGGTGCCTGAAGCTCATAAGTATCTTTTTAAGAGTCCTAGGGCAGACCCGGAAACTGTTTCTCAGGGACCTAAAGGTGTTAAGGCCTCTGTGGTTAAAAACCCTGTTCCCACTGATAAAGAGGCAAGGGCTTTGGATAGATGGGGAAAGAAAGTGTATACTTCTTCCACTTTAGCCATGAGGGCGTTGAATTGTCAGTTTCACATGCTAAAATATCAAAATTATCTCCTTTCACAATTGAAATCTAAGGTGGATGCTTTGGCGGAAGGTATTGAGTGTAAAGAGTTGCTGGATTTAGTTCATGTGTCTGAACAAGTGGGTAAGCATTCTTTGCAATGTGGTTTTGATGCTGTACAGGCCTCCTCGAGGGTGGCTACCACTAGTTCTGTTCTTCGCAGGCATGCCTGGTTGAGGGATCAGAATTTAGCTGAGCATGTTAAGACAAGGATTTTGGATGCTCCTTTACAGTCTGATGTGTTGTTTGGTTCGCCTGTTGAAGCAGTTTTAAAGAAAATGGAGGACAAAGCTAAGTCTATGCAAACTGTTAAAGATTTTTGCAGGTGCAGCCACCAAGTTTAGTAGAAATTGGCCTACTAAGGGTTGGACATATCCTGCTTATGATTCCCAGTCTAGGGGTAGGTCTAGACGTGGTAGGGGCAGAGCTCAAGGTTCTTTTAGGCCTAGAACAGGAGTTCACCTGCTCAGACTTCTGGTGAGGGCAGGGGTCAGTCCTTTCGTAAACAGACCCAATGACCTGCCTTTTCAGCTGCCAGTAGATTCTCGTCTGGCAGCTCCTTTGGGAGGAAGACTGTCTCTTTTCAAAGAAAATTGGGATTTAATTACTCAAGACAGATGGGTGTTGGATATCATTCACCACGGTTACAGGTTTTATTTCCATACATTGCCCCCTTTCAAAGGCATGCCAGGCGTTCCTCCTCCACAAAGGAAAGAGGCTCACAAGCAAATTTTTCAGTTACTCCAAATAGGGGCCATTCAGCCAGTCCCTGTATCACAAAGGGGCCTAGGATTTTATTCTCGCCTGTTCCTAGTACCAAAGAAGGGGAACACGTGGAGACCAATTTTGGATTTATCTATCCTCAACACTTATCTGGACATTCCCAAGTTCAAGATGTTGACGTTACAACAGCTTTTACCTCTGCTGGGCAAAGATCACTGGATGGTAACTTTAGATCTCAAGGAAGCTTACCTTCATGTGCCTATAAGACTAAGTTGCAGGAAGTATCTGCGTTTTCGAGCTGGAAATTCTCATTATCAGTTCTCTGCATTGCCCTTTGGCTTATCTACTGCGCCCAGAGTATTCACAAAGGTTCTGGCTCCAGTGATAGCTTACTTCAGGCTACAAGGAATTCAGATCTATCCTTACTTGGACGACTGCCTGATTCTGGCTCAAGAAAAGGAAGACCTTCTACAGCATCTGGAATATGTTATAGCAGTGCTAAGATGCCTAGGGTATTCTGTGAGCGAAATAAAGTCCAGTCTAGTACCCTCTCAAGACATGTGCTTTCTGGGTGTGAGACTGAATACAGCAGCCCAGATGGCCTTTTTAACCCCGGACAAACAACAGAGTCTATCACTTTACTTCCATCAACTATCTCATCAGTCCGTGCTGACTGCAAGGACAGTCCTTCAAGCATTAGGGTTCATGGCATCTTGTATTCTGGTGCTTCCCAATGCCAAACTGCATATGAGGAAGCTACAATGGTATCTCAAACATGTATGGACACAGCACTGCCAGGATTTGGACACTGTCATTCAAATAATACCTTGCCTTCAAAAAGAATTTTTGTGGTGGGCTCAGGAATGTCACCTAAACAAGGGACTCTCTGTGACCCGGCCAGAGGCGAGTCAGATTTTAACGACAGATGCCTCGGACATTGCTTGGGAGCTCATCTAAATGGAAAGTGGATACAAGACAAGTGGCCTGCCAGACTACAGCATCTACATATCAACATGAAAGAGATGTTAGCAGTCCAGTTTGCATTAATGGCTTTCAAGGAGTTACTTCTTCCAGGGCAGGTGTTGATTCTAACAGACAACACAACTGTCATGTGGTACATCAACAAACAAGGGGGAACACATTCTTACCCATTGTGCAGGCAAGCAATGATTTTATGGGAGACTGCGCTCAGCTTGCAACTAACTCTTCAGGCAAGGTTTCTGCCGAGCACAGAACTCCTTAGCAGATGTGTTAAGCAGACAAATCATGGATCCCCACGAGTGGAAACTGGATCTTCATGTATTTCAAAAGTTGACAGTGTCCTGGGGAACTCCAGACATAGATCTGTTCGCTTCTCCACTGAACCACCAGCTGCCAAAGTTTTGCACAAAGAGGTTTCATCACACAGCTTGGAAAGTGGATGCTCTTTCTTTCAGTTGGAAAAATCTTCATGTGTATGCGTTTCCACCTCTGCCTCTTCTTCCAAAGGTGCTTCTAAAGGTCAGACAAGACAAGCCAAGGATGATTTTAATAGCTCCAGATTGGCCTCGGCAGCACTGGTACCCATTACTGAGGAGTCTGGTAAAGAAGCCTCCATGGCCTTTACCCTTGATTCCACATCTGTTGTCTCAGAAGGAAGGTCGTCTGCTCAATGTCAAGCTTCACTCTCTTCATCTAACAGCCTGGCATATTCTGTTTTGAAAGACAGCAGGTCTCAACTTCCTCAACAAGTTTTAAATGTGATTATGGAAGCCAGAAGACCTAGTACAAGGAAAGTGTACGCAGAAAAATGGAAGAGATTTTTATCTTGGACTGCAGCAAAGAATTTGGAGATTTCAGAGCCTAATTTGAGTGTGGCTCTTCAATATCTTACTGAGTTATTGGACAAAGGTTTGTCTTTCTCTTCCATTAAGATTCATGCTGCAGCAATTTCAGCTCACTATGATTGTGACCCACCATTGTTTTCACATCCTTTGTTCAAGCAATTTCTTAGAGGGCAAAGAATATAAGACCCCCACGTAGAGCTCCTACTCCTGCTTGGGATCTCAATTTTGTGTTGGAGAAACTTACTCTACAACCTTTTGAGCCTGCAGCTACTGCTGAACTGAAATACTTGTCATGGAAGACTGCTTTTTTGTTGGCTATTACTTCTGCAAGAAGGGTTTCTGAGTTACAGGCCCTTATGGCGGTTGAGCCTTTTTGATTTTCATAAGGATAGGGTATCATTACGTACTAATCCTTCTTTTATGCCTAAGGTGGTTTCTAGTGTGGCTTTAAACCAAACTATTCATTTGCCTACTTTTTATGCAGATCCCCAAAATAAAGGGGAAAAGATTTTGCACTCTTTAGATGTGCACAGGCAATTGCGTTATTATTTGAGCAGGACTAAGGATTTTAGGCAGTCTCAGCAGTTGTTTGTTTCTTTTGCTTTGAGTTCGCAGGGCAAGCCTGTGTCAAAACAAACTATTTCTAGGTGGATTGGGTTTTGCATTGCATTTTGTTATTCCCATCATGGCAAGGACATTCCAGCTGGGATTAGGCCTCATTCCACTAGGGCTACTGCCACTTCAACAGCATTTCTAAGGGGGGTGGCAACTAAGGATATTTTGGAAGCAGCTACTTGGAGTTCAGTGCATACTTTCTCTAAGCATTATCACCTTCCTCTCTACTCTAAGTCTAGGGCTGGTTTTGCCACAGCTATTTTGCAAGGCATGTTGTCAGCTCCTGCTTCTTTATGATTTGCCAGCCTCCCTTACCTCTGCTTTGGGATTCTACCCAATAGTTAGGACTGCAGCAATGTGGAGCGAAGAACATAGTACAGTTTTGTACCTACCATAAATGTAGATGTTCGAGGATCCACATTGCTGCAGTCCAATTTACCCTCCCTCCTTCCCCTCTGTGTTTAGGGGTGGTTGTGTAGGTGAGGTTATATGCTGATATTTTTGTATATACTTTTGTATCTATTGTACATATTTTTGGTGCAGGTATGTTGGGCCTTGTCTTTTTAGGGTCTTCTGACATCTGGGGCAAGAAAAGACTGAGGATATGACGTCGGTCATGCGCATTAGTACCCTGACGTACTGACGTCAGTCTAATGCGCCCTGACCGACGTCAGCCATATACTCTGGTATTCGGGCCGACTGGACAGCGGACTACCCAATAGTTAGGACTGCAGCAATGTGGATCCTCGAACATCTACATTTATGGTAGGTACAAAACTGTACTTTTTCTGCCATATTCAGACTAAAGTTTGCAACCATCTAGCCTTTAAAGCTACAAAAAAAAAAAGCGAAGCTCATTTAATTTGGTACATAATCTTCATGGTAGTTCACAATGCTGAATCACAGAAGACAGAGTTACAAATGATTAGGAGAAAGGTATAATTATTTCTTTTCTCCAACTTGTAACAATTGTAGAAATGATAATTGCTGTAGCAGGATTGTAAGGGTACAGCACTCTACATGGGGAGTTTAATGGGCTTTGTGATTGAAAAAATACTGTTTTTTGGCAGTGCTTTAGTCAGTGAATTGTAATTCAGTCTCATATGATTAAGTGTTTTGCCAAAAGCCATATTTAAGAAACAGCAATTAAGAATGAGTTTTCCTTGGCATTGTTGCTACCTAATGGTTCTATATGTTGCTTGCTTAAGCTGCAACATCCCTGTAATTCTTAAAAACACATGCTTTTAGCCACTGCAAGCCTGAACTGGAAATGCATAGAATTTCCTCTGAGTTTAATTCATTGTTGTGAGTACTTCAGACTTTATGGTTCTACTGGTTGGTCTTAACTAAACTAGACATTGGAGTACTTTCATTCTTATAGCTTCAGTTGGACAACCTGGGCCTTGAAGTGGCAGCAGTAACTGAAGTCTTCTATGTAACTTCATTTTTTACCTAAAAGAAAGTACTCTCCACCAAAGTAAACCATTCTGATGTCTTCTATTACACTAAAATTCAGTTGACAGCCTGTCTTGGTTACTTTTATGCTCACTCGAGAGGTTTAATATTTAGCTTAAAGTGAGAAGATGAAACTTTTAGATTCTAGTTTATCTTTCTGAACTAATGGGCAAAGCATAATAACATCATGATGTCTGCTCAGGAAAATGTGTGTTTAGAAATTAGCAACATTATATCAGAAAAGTTAATTTTTTAAACAATTTGACTATTTTATCTGTGCAGACATACATATTTTGTAATCTCTCTTGTTACCTGTGATTTCACTCTTTGGTCAACTCCAAGTAGTAGTTGGGCTTAGATACTAGCACTAGTTTTTTTTTTTTTTTTTTTTTTTGACAATGCAATATTCAAAGTTACTGGCCCTACTGAAGTTAAATATTTGTGTTTTTGTGGCATGTGCTGTTTTAACATGCTTTATTTCTGAGCAGTTTGTGCTGTGTTGGTAAAAATAAGAACATGTCATTTCCATTTATGTTTGTCAGCAAAGTGAAAGCTTCAAGAAAATTAGATGTCAGTAGAATTTTTTTCCAGGATAATGGCTGAAAGTACAGTATCCAAGGCTCCATTTGTGGCTGTTTGCTTCACTCTCTGAGAAGAGTTAAATGGAGCCAGAAATGCTGCACGGAATGCTGTTGTCCTGCAACAAAATGCATTTTCCTGTATATTTCCTGATTTAAAGTTTCTTTTGTCTTGACTTTCGGCTGCTGAATTGTCAAATGGCTCTTTTTTTCTATCCAATCTGCTCCCCCCAAGTTATTACTTTTACTTCCTCTTCACTTTTAGAGTCAGATAAAATATGTTGTCAGTTGTATAGTTAGAAATTTTTTGGTTTAGGCTTTGTGTTTATGTACTAGGGCTGGAAATGTCAATTAGCTTTGTAAGTTATTGCCACACATTTATCTTCAGAACTGCCCCGTTTACATACCATGTAGCTTTTCTCCCAAGAAGAGGAAATCTTTGCAGTACTGCTTTACAAACATTTGGTTGAATATTTACATTAGCAATGCAAGTAAAAGTTAATATAATTCTGTCTCTGATAGATTGGAATCTGCAAGCCAGGTTAGCTTAACTTGTTTTAAATTTACCGTGATAACTTGAAGCAAGTGTTTTGTGATTCAGGGACTGCTTTGGCACCTAAATCAGAAGCTCTGAAAGTGTCACTGAGTGTGTGTAAAATTCTTTAGAGGTTAGTAACTACTGGAGACAACTGTGTCAGGAAAACTCATCACTTACTCACAGAATTAGGTAATACTGCAACATTTTTTTTTTTTTGGAAAGCAGTGTTAAAGATTACAGTACGTACACTGCTGTAAAAAGTTCAGCCTATATCAGTAGGTAGAGATTGTACACTTTTTCTTTATCAAGTCCTAAGTGGCTTGGTTTTAACAGGGTAAAATTAATGTGTTATGTTGCATACTCAGGTATTAAGATAAACTGTAGTGTTATAGATATAGTTATAGGTATTTTAGGGTATTGTGTAGTTACATTTGTAATCTGGATTTGAAGAGGAAGTTTTCTGGGAATTTTTTATTGTTTTAAGTACTTTTCATTTCACTGCATTTTTAGTGAAAATTTGTATGAGTAACTTTCAGATAAGTAGCATTTCTACAGAATACTTCATATGTTAAGGAAGAAAATATTAGTGTGGCCTACATTAACTTATTTATTTATTTTAACACCTCTGATACTGTATTCTTTTACTAATAGTAAAGTTATGTGGCATCCTAATCATATCATCTTTCCTCATAAAACCAAAACAAATGCCAGTTTGGTCCTCCTATACAACTTGCTTTGCTTTGTGTGTTGTGACTACCACGTCAGTCTTGTCTCTGATTGCCACATTTAGTCTGTTCTGATACAGCCCTTTGTTGATATCCGTCATACATCACTGTTCATTAGTCTCTACTGCTTGACAAAGACATGTCTTCTATGCATCTGCTGTCTTTTGTAGTTTCACAACACTCACCTTAAATCTCTCCCACTGCAACTTCATCCTAACTACCCTAATCATGAGGTATTATCTCATTTAGAAATATTCCCCCTACAACAGAGCAGTGACCCTTTTAAATACGTCTAGGGGTTAGTCATGTCACCACTTCTGTTGTGTTTTTTCAGATTTATGTTAAAAATCTTCTTTCACCCATCATGGAATAATTAATTATGAAAAAAATGAGCAACTCATTTTGCTTACTGCTTTTATGTGCTTAATGTAGGACTTTATACAAGTTAAATTTGTTTAATGAATTCATCTCCAGCCCTATGAACTGGCCATGAAACTTGAGTGAAAGCACTAGAATCAGTTACAACTAATGCTTTCACTAGATCTGACAGCTGGTATTGCTTTTGTCAGATTAAGTTAGAACGGAAAGGCTGGCACATGGCATTATCATTTCTGCCTTAGGTCCTCTGAACACTTGGTTATCAAGTTTTGCTCCCAGATGGGGTGCCTTATGTACATAATCTGTATGCCTTCCTTGTGCCCAAATGCTTAATTTGGGGTCCCCAGTTTCTTACCTGCTCCAGAAACCAAAAGGGTAGCTGAAGAGGCAGAGTGCCTTTACTTATTCATGCAGCATGTTTTTTAAGTGTGTATGTTCCAGGATAGACTGATGTCCCATTCACAGTTGTTTCCTACACAATGTCCTTTGCTTACCAGGATAAACTTCAGCTCCCCACAACCATCCATTGGATAAGCTATCTACTGAGTATAGCTGGACATCCTGTGATGTATATTTGCAGACTGGAGGCTGCATTGGGGCAACTTGGATGATCAGATGGACGTAACACACCAGAGTTTTGATTTCACAGTTAAGCAGTATAGCAAACACTAGCACCTACTATGTTAATAAGAACATGCTTCCGGTGTATTATGTAATGAAATGCATCATCAAGTGCTTGAGACCATCACATTTTAGTACTGTACACTGGTGTACATTAATGGAGCAATCAAATGTCTTTAAATCTTAGTATCTTACTGTTATATAATCATCTTTTAACCATGGAAAGAAATACCTCATCTGGATATGACATTCTGTAGAACAAGTATCAAAAGGAAGATTAGGAATAACTTTTAACAAGTGTATGTTGGGCATAAGTGAAGGAGTACATAAAAAGTCTGTGTCTATAATAATGGACTTTATGCACATCTATATTTCTGGCATGTTCAGTGTTATTCATCCAAATAATTAGTTTTAGTCCAATATCCAGTCTTGCTTTCTATTTGGTAAGTAAAATATAAATCTACTGTTTGTGAAGGAAAAGCAAGTGACCCTACCTTTTTCTCTGGAAACTACCTGGATAGGCAGAAGCAGTCTTTAGGGCCAGATGACAGGTTTTCCTTTAGAAATCATGGCTGACTTTGTCTTTGCATAGCATAAATAATAAATACTGGATATTTGGTGGCTGAATTTGTGTTCTGATATGAGTGATAGGGGTCAAATCTTCCTATGAGGGATCATTCTAGGAGCTATCCTTTCTGATGTAGCTCTCTGATAAGATGCATTTCCTCTTTGTCTGAATTCTTTGGTACTTCAGCTTCTCTGCCTTTTAGATATTGTGCATCCTAAGATTCACCTTCTCGGGGTTAACGGGCATTCATTTACTTCTTCCTAGATTATTTTTAAGAAGCCAGTTTGTTTGAAACTTAACTAATTGAATGGACAGTTCACTAATGTGGAATGTAATTTTCCCAATGTTTAGTAACTTCAAAGTATGTTATTTTGTAGAGATGGGTATAGGAACATACCTCTGCAAACAGTTGTGGGAGACAAAGCAGCCTGTTCAACCTACTGGACTCAATTTAACAGGCTTCTCTTGCGTCAGGCTGGAATCTGAGTTGCTAACTTTGTAGTCCATCCAGACAGTGCTTAAACTGGATTATGTGTGGGTTGTAGGATATCTTAAAGCATTGTTTTTTTTTTGACAGGCCAAAGGCCTCAATGAAGGAAGGGCCAGGATTGACAACAGTGGTGTATTATGTCATGCATGCACTGACCTGTACTGAGCTGCATTCTTGCTTTCATTGGGCTTTAAAATTATCCATGCTTGCATAGCAATTTCTTACTTCCCTGTTGCTTTTAGGATAGTTTGTTACTAAATGTAAATATTCATAACTGATTGATGCAGAATATCAAAATGCTTTTTTCTTTACTTTTTCAATGCTATGATTCAGCTTTGGAGGGTACGTATACATCCTTATATCTGGTAAAATTTGAAGGAGATAAAAAAAGGGATACAATCATATATTCAGAATAAGTTAATGGGAATTTAGTAGGTGCTTTCTAGATTGTTAGTGTATATATTTTTGGATACTTTAACTGCCACTTGACGTGGAAAAGTGACTCAGGTTTAAAAGACACCAACCTTCATTAATCTGCCCTAAATGCCAGAAATTATATGTTGCAAACCTTTGTTATAGAACTTCTTAGGTGTCCGTATTCTACAATGCATCAGCTCACCAGTCTGGCAAGCAGCATTTAAAACTCAGAGCTCAGGCAGAAGATTCACTCCAGATTGTAGTACATGCTTTGTTCTTGTATATGTTTTGTCTTACTCTTTTGCAGATCATAAATGGGTGATCATAGTTTCAGATATGCACACTGGGTATAATGTTTGAGGTATATCTTTCTTGTTTCTTTCAGTGGCTATTTTTTAAATTTTAAGCTTGCATGCTTATGGTGTGTGTATCCTTTTCAGCCATGCTGGTTCACTTCTGTGCTAGGGATAAGGCATGCACACTCACCAGTATCTCTGCTCTTTTTAACTGCTCACACAGTTAGGATGGTTCCTGTACATGCTGAAAGTTTTACTTCTGATGCCTGAAAAACTCAGGCATACACCATATGCCTGTCATAGTCAGATTATTAGTCAAGACCACAAAAGAGGTTATCTCAGCTAACCATTTCAAATGTCGGGACCCACTAGACTGAGTCCTGAAATGAGACTGACTGGCTAAAAGAACAGACTTACATATATTAAGTCTGAGATGCCATTTCTTGGGACATCCCCTTTTTCTCCAAGGTACAGCAATCATGGAGTTGGTATAAATAAGTTCTGAGGATGGGGGAGGGGTAAGTTTAAAGAAAGTGATTTTTCAAGATTTGTTCTTCTGTGTTTTTGGTCTTTGTTTTTGGCTTGTCTGCACTCAATATTTCAAGTACCCGCATTTCAATGGGGAGCTGCTGTCTCATTGTATTGTGGCCTTTTCATGACATCAGCTGCTGTTACAAGTGCCAGTTTTAACCCATGGCATGCTTCATAGTAGTTGGTATTGAGTATATACAGACAGGGTTTAGCCAGAGTACTAGTTTTGTGTTCCAAACAGCAGATGATAAATTGAAAGGTAAGGGATCTAGAATCCAGCTGTAAAGCCAGACCTGGCTCCGTAGTTCAAGATGTACTGTAGGTGGAGTGTCCAGGAACTCCTTACAGTAGAAGTGTCCATGTCATGAGAGCATACTGCTGTTTGGCAACCAGTGACCATGTAACTAGTTGGGAAAGGCCCCCTCCCAGTGCTTGCTGTTGAGAGTGATATATGGAAGGTGGGCAGTGGCCCTTCCACCATCACTTAACACGTATGCACTGAGCTGTGGCATGAGGATCCCCCAGGCTCTTGAATACCCAGGGCTAGGTCTAAACTAAGACCCAGCGGACTAACTTACTTTGCTTCCCCTAAGTTTAAGCTTAGCTTGGCAGCCATAATGGAGGCTGAGCCCACATACTCTGCTTTTGTTGCATTATTTTCAATGAATGTCTTCTAGACAAAGGGAAGCTGTACAGAAGATAGATTAGGCTTTCTCCATGATGGCAAGCAGATACAGCCTTACACCTTTAACTTTTTCTACTAGACTTGCCTGAGGAAGATGAAGAGGCTTTTCTACCAACAGCTGAAACTTGCCATGCTTCCAGCATTGTTGCCACTTAGACTGTGAAGTCTGCTTACTTACTACCATAAGTACCCACACATAGAAGGCATTTCCAAATTCACCCCAGCAGTAATATCATAACCCTTATAAAATGGGTCCTGAACCTCATATAAAAGAGATGCTCTCTAGAAATGCTCTGAAATCCCTCAACTTTATCTTTCATTGATAGGCAAAACCATTTCATATGTGGTTATGGCACGATGTATGCCTACTAGCCCATCAACGTATGGGAACAACAAAGGAGATTTCTGTACACTGAATGAGGTTGTCCTTGGTTTCAGTGCATCTGGCCTTTGGTATTTTCTCTCTTCACAGGGTCAGACTGAACAGACCAGCATAAAGGCAGATGCAATGCATTAGAATGGCAGTGAGGTAGTCTTTGGTTATGTGACTGGTTGGTGCACCCCCCCCCACACACACACACACACACTCTGGAGAAATCCAACATGCTCCACCTCAGCACATTTCTTTTACTGGAGCAATTCTGTGGAGCATTTCAGTGTCATCCTTCCCTGTAGTGACATAAGGATGTCTGGGATCTGGCCTGTAAGTCTGGTTATACTAAGCACACTGTTTTACCTATAGGGGCTGATTGCAGTGACTGCCCAGTCTTACCTTGGATTGCCTCCATAGTACGCTGTAGTACAACAGTCATGAGTTCATTGCCAGTGTCTTCTGTCATTCACTCTCAGTCCTGATTCTTGTTTTGGATCCATGCTGACAGTCCTTGGATTGGTTCAATCATTTCCAACAAATGGTGGGTGGAGTTCCCCTTTGCTCCCCCAACTCTGATCCAATGTTTAGTGACAAATGAGTCACTGGAGAGATGGGAAGCCCAGTTTGCTACATGTCCTGTTAGTGAACTTTGGACTGAGTTGAGAGATGCTGTCATATGAACCTATTTAGACAGAGGTTATTGCTTTTGTCACAGACTGTAGAAGCCCTGCTGAAGATTAGTCCTATCCAGTCTATGTGGAGGTAATGAAAGTTTGGCACTGCTCTACTAACCAGTATATATTTTTGATGGATCCTGATGGTGATCCACATCACGTTGGAATGAAACATCCTGATGGACATCTTGAGTTACAGAACCATCCCTCTGTTTAGATCCATAACCACACAGAAGCAGCATCTCATCCATCTTGCAGAATTTGGAGATTGCTACGCTCATTCTTTCTGTGGTCAGTTGGAGTTCATTTCAGCTGAAGGAATTTTCACACACTAAAATGGAAAGTTCCTGTATACTGACAGGTCATTTGCTCATGAAGTTTCATTATGAACAGATTAAACTCATTCTGCAAGTTCTACAGTGACACAGACGAGACAGGTTCCAGACTTTCCAGCATTTTCTTTCCCAGAAATTTTCCTTGTCCAGGTGAATAATCACCTCCAATTCAAGGTTTTGGTCTTTTGCACAATCAGTGAATTCATCTCCTATTTGTTTCCGCTGGTACTACAGGCAGGGAGGAGTGCATCTTCCTTACTTTGAACATTCACTGACAGTTGTGGTTTTACCTGTTTGTGGTCTGCATGTACAGAAAATATCACTAGTTGCTTGCCTGATGTTGGAATGGAGGATATGGCAACTGCCAGATAGTTCTGGTTTGAATGAATTGGTAGCTTTTTCATATATCATCAGATGTTTGTATTAAGAAGTGAGCCCTTCAGGGGATCTCCATAATGCCTACATGGTCCTTAGTTTATTCCTTTAACTAACAAAAATAGAGTTTGACTGTGCATCTGCCCTGCAGGACTTATGTCTTTTAGAATGTCATTGCTTTAAGACTCGCTTCTGAGAATTTATTTTGTCTTTCTAACTCCTACCTCTAATTTTGGGATTGTGTTTGTAAATGCTAGTTTGGATTTTTACTCAACTGTTTTACCCACTGCAGAAGACCCCATGAAGTAAGATGCAACAGAAATGTGAATATTCACCATATTAGTTAATCTTGGTGAGGACCCTTTTCAATTGATAGTCATTCCCTTTTTGTTGGTTTCCTTTGTGCATTGGGTGTCGTAGCTGTAGTTCAGGGCAAATGATAGAGTGGTAAGTGCTGCTAGTCGTTCAGTTTTATATTATTGCCCTAATAAGTGCGCCTGTAGGTATGTCTCATGTTAGGATGGCTGTCAAAAAATGGAAGTTCTTGATAAGACTATGCCCTTAGACTTGGTGCAGAACTGCCTCATGTGAGCTGATGGGATGCATGTCTCTGATTACTGGAGCTCAGGTTATAAATAGTTGTAGGTAAGAAACAAATAATACATCCAGGGACTCTTAGCCACTGCAGATCTGTCTGAAACCACAAATGATGTATTTTGTGCTTAAATGGTCTGTGGCTTCCCGGCTTAGCATATTCTGTCATTAGATGAAACTGTTCAGTTTAATCTCATTCTTTTCTTCTTGACTTGGAACAGTCTCTGATGATGGTGCACTTGGGGTCTAAACTGCTGTGTGCCCTTTTAAATGAAATGATAAAGCTTCACGCAATAGTACTGCAACAAGTGGGCATGAATAAGAAGCTTGGATATTCAATCTATAAGAGCTTTAAACTGGTGGAATGAGGGTAGTGTAGTCCACCACTGTGCTAAAGTTCAGACTTTGTGGAGAGTTTCTTCATATCCAACAGTATCCCCATACTCCATATGTTTTCATGTTTCTTTGTTCTGCAAGGAATCCCATTTAGCATTTTTGGCATGTCTCCTAATTTAGGCTTTAAGTAATTCAGAAGATCTTTGTCTTCATGTTTGTAAAACTAAGCAAAACTTATATTCTGACTTGACAGACTGAATGCTTTTTTCTCAGCCTGCTAAGGTTTACTGTAAGAAAAACTGGTAATGTGTCTGTAAGTAATATATACTTAAATGATGTATTTGAAATTTAGTGGTAGGAGAACAGCTTTGTGAATAGACCCATTCACAGCAGGACTTTAACTGAGAACTTTTTGCAATATTAGTTTGGTTCCATTTTGAGATGAGTGCATCATCATATTAACAGCAGGACTTTGCTTGGCAATGTGATAGAGGTAGCAGCTGTAAGTAAAACAGAGGCAGAGTCAAAGGGAAGATGTTACATTGTCGTTGTGATGACCAGGCTTTTTGGAGTCATGCTGCCATTGTAACAGTCACAAATTTGTCAAATATGGCACCTCTTTCATGTGAAGACTCTTTTTTTTCAATCTCAGTGTCATTATCACGTCCTGTTTTTGATACCACTGTCTACCCTACCACCTTACTTTCTTGCAAGGTAGGAAGTTTTTCAAGGCTTTCCTACTACTTTTTGACTGTATAGTTAATGAGTTCAAACAGGTTAAGTTTGACTCGCTAATGCTGAACTCTCGGATTGCTGTTCTTCATATGAAATCACTAACAGTGAAGTTTCTGTGTTTGCACCTGCAGTCATTTTTAATGACTCTGAAGTTTGTATATATATATATATATATATATATATATATATATATATATATATGTGTGTGTGTGTATACATGGGTCCCCTTCACATGGTCGACATTTCAGAATGTCCAAGACCATATGATTGACATTCGAAATGTCAACCATTTGGAACTGGGCATCTCCGTACAGTGCAGAATGGAAAGATGTTCTTCGTGTTTCACTGTTACAGTCATCACATTTGGGTTATCCCTGCCAGGGTAGCCCTCGGCCAGCCCAAATACCAGAGGCTTAGTATTTCTGCGTCGGTTGCTGTCGCTTCAGGACTGACGTCAGGTCATCAGTAGTATAAAGTAAGGCAGCCGATGGCATTACATCAGTCTTTCTTGCCGCAGAGCCCGAAGCAGAAGCAGTTCGCATGAGTGCTGGTCAGCCGCTACCTGAGTTTCATCTTCCGAATTGAAACTTAAGTCTTCTAAAGCTAAGTACCCTGTTGGGGATCCTTTTTTCTTGCACTAACTGATGTCAGAAAAAGTTAACAATTGTCTCGCCTGTGGAAAGCAAATAACACACCGAGACTTTCATTCTTACTGCATCACTTGCTTAGGCCCAGACCACAATGTCCCCTGCTGTCACTTTTGTGCTTTGTTCCAAGCCAGAACTATTCATCATCGGTCCCTTATTGTAGCTAGATATTTTCTCTTACAGTCTTCGAATTCCGATATGGCTTCAGTAATCCATCCAACAGCAGATCTTCCAAACAAATGTAAGGGTAAAGACAAAGACAGACCGCACAGGTCCAGACCTACCGACGACACTTCCATTAAGCAAGTCGTCAGTTCTCCGGTCCTCAGTGAGGCACTTTCGCAGCCCCTGATGCCCGCTTCTGTGGATTCACAGGCCGCTACAAGACCCTTTCGGAGTCCGGTATTCCACAAAACTCTTCTTTGACTAAGGATCCTGCGGTTGTCTCTCCCCCAGATGGGTCCAGAGCTGCTGAGCAGGCACCGGCTTCCGAGGAAGTACTTTGCACTACCGATTCTCGACACAAACCGATGACTTTTGCTTCTGCTGTTCTTTCAAAAACTACCAAGTTTCTAAGGCTCAGGATACGACACACACCCAAGAAACCGACAACCCGACAACCCAATCTCAGGAACCTGCTTCCTTGCCACAGTCTCAAATGCTTAAAAAGGCAGAAGACCTTATCATGCTGAACAGAGGACGCTGAGCTACCTCTTCCAAAAGAAAGAGAGGTCTGTCCCCAGTAGTTTTGTCTGAACAGGAGTCTGATGACTCTAATGCATCTGAATATTAAGACATGCTACCCCTCTCTGCTTATGAGGATTCTGATGCAGAGACTCAATTCCTTTAACCTCTCCCCCCAAGAACTTTTCCTTTGGGGAAACCTTTCATACCTTAAGGGAGGATTTCCAATGGGAATGTTAGGACTACCCTCAGTCCAAAAAGAGACTCAGGGAATTCTTAGATCTTCCACAGCACAGACCCCTGGTCATTCCCCCAGTCCTGGATGTTGTGGACGATGTTTTCCTGGAATCCACTTTGACTCCTGACACCCTCCCTCCTGCACCCACAAAACCTGACCGGTATTAGAGTCCCTGACTCACACAAATTTCTTTTCAAAAATCCTACTGCTGACCCTGAGGTAATTTCTCAAGGGCCTAAAGGAATTAATGCAACCTCTGCTAAGAATCCCAACCCCTCAGATAGGGATTCCCGAGCACTAGACATATGGGGTAAAAAAGTATACACCTCTGCTACTCTTGCTATCAGAGCACTAAATTGCCAGTTCCATTTGCTAAAATTTCAGCAACATACCATGGAACTCCTCAAACAAAAAGTCGTCTTTTCCTGCTTTTGCAGAATCTAAAGAGTTACAAGAGTTAATGCATTCTGCAAGCCAATTAACTAAGCACACCTTACACCGTGGTTTTGATGCCCTAGAAGCTTCTTGCAGGGCAGCAGTCTAGTTCTGTCCTTAGAAGGCATGCATGGCTTAAGGAACAGCCCTTGCCAAATCATGTTAAATCTAATTTGTTGGATGCACCCTTGTACAAAGACAACTTATTTGGCACTAAGGCAGCAGAGGTCTTAAAAAAAAGATGGAAGAAAAAGCTAAATCTATGCAGACAGTTAAGGATTTCTTACAGGGCCAGCCACCCAAGTTCAGCAGGCATTGTCCCTCCAAGCACTGGTCCTTTCCTGCTCCCACCAAGTCAGTTCAGCCCAGACTCCATGGAAGCAGACCCCCCCCCCCCCCCCAGACAACAGCCACAGGGAATGCAGAGATCAAAACTGGAATTCCTCCACTTCAAAAACAGGGAGTTCTAAGCCAACCCCTCATGGTAAGAACTCACAATGACTTCCCCCCTCCCTCTGCCCACCTTCACTAACCCCTAGGAGGAACACTCTCCTTTTACGCAAGCACCTGGGCCACCATTACCAACGACCACTGGGTTCTCAACATAGTGTCCCAAGGATACAAATTTTCTTTCCACACTCTTCCAACCTCAAAAGGGTTACCAGATCTACCTCCAAACCAGTGGGCAGAGGCACAAAAGCAAGTCCTTTATCTGCTCTCTATGAGGTAAGCCAAGGTTTGTACTCCAGACTTTTTCTGGTACCCAGAAAAGAGGGCACCTGGTGCCCCATCCTCAATATATCCATTCTAAACACCTTCCTGGTGATACCAAAATTCAAAATGCTCACCCTCCAGCAACTGCTACCCATGCTCTCCAAGGATGCTTGGCTAGCCAGCCTAGACCTAAAAGAGGCCTGCCTCCACATTCCTATCAGGGAATCATGCAGGAAATGTCTACGTTTCTGGACAGGATCTCTGCACTTTCAGTTCTCTGCACTTCCCTTTGGCTTGTCCAAATTTACCCATAGTTAGACGATTGCCTAATTTAGGCAGACAGTCAGGAAAAGCTGGTCAAGCACTTGGCCTTTGTAAAGTCCCTTCTGATCTCCCTAGGGTACTCTATCAATGAAAAGAAATCCAAACTAGTACCCACCCGAATGATTATATTCCTGGGAGCAAGCCTGAACACAGCATCCCAGATGGCATTCCTTACACCAGAAAAGCAAACTTACCTGACAGCCTACTTCTCTCAACTAGCTACCAGACCCCAGTTGTCTGCAAGGAAAATCCTGCAAGCTCTGGGGTTCATGGTATCTTGCATTCTACTCATTCCATACATCAGACTGCATATGAGGAAACTTCAGTGGTACCTAAAAAGCGTTTGGTGTCAACACTCTCAAGACCTGGAAACTCTTATACCCATGATACTTTGCCTCAGGAAAGATTTCCTTTGGTGGGCAGCAGCATACTCTCACAACAAGGGACTACCTTTCTCACCACAGATGCATCAGACTATGCCTGGGGTGCACTCCTGGACGGCAGTTGCATACAGGGCCAATGGAGCCCACAGCAAATCCATCTGCACATCAACCAAAAAGAGATTTTAGCTGTCCAGCATGCAATGACAACTTTCAGGCCCCTTCTCTCCCCAGGGGCTCTCCTGGTCAAAACAGACAACACCACTGTGATGTGGTATATCAACAAGCAGGGAGGGACACACTCCTGCCCTCTGTGCAGGCTGGCTATGACCCTTTGGCACACAGCCTCTGCCATGCAACACCACCTGTTAGTGCACAATTTCTGCCTGGTTCTTTCAACTCTCTGACAGACCACCTAAGCAGAAATCTTCTGGACCCACACGAGTGGCATCTAGACAAAAGAACCTTCACCCTAATAACTCAGAAATGGGGCACCCCGAAGGTCGATCTCTTTGCCTCCCTCACCAACCATCAGCTCAGCAAGTTCTGCACCAGGGAGCATCACTGCATGGCTTGGAAATTGGATGCCCTGTCCTTCCCCTGGGTCAATCTGTTGGTCTGTGCCTCTTATCCCCAGGGTACTGCTCAAAATAAGGGAGGAAAAACCAAAGACAATTCTTATTGCTCCAGACTGAACTCGCCAGCATTGGTACCCACTGCTGCACAGCCTGTCCCCACCACCACCATGGCATCTCACTCAGACCCCAACCCTCCTGACCCAGAGGGAAGGAGAATTCATGCATCCCCAATTGCAGACCCTCAATATGGCAGCTTGCTTATTCTATAACCAATGATCAATCCACCAACCTCAGTAAACAGTTTCTAGATGTTATACATATGAGGCCAGATGCCCTAGCACTAGAAAGTCTTATGCTGAGAAATGGAAAAGGTTCTGCACCTGGATTCAGGCTAAGGGAGCCGATACGGCACAGCCCTCCCACTCTCCCTCCCTCTCATCCTGGATTACTTAGCTGACCTGCTACACAGTGATCTCTCCTTGTCCTCTATTAAAATTCATACGTCTGCTATCTCTGCTCATTTCCACACTGACCAGCCCCTTTTCTCACACCCTCTGATCAAACAATTCCTAAGAGGGGCTAGCAACTTGAGGCCACCCAGAAGAGCACCTACCCCAGCTTGGGACCTTAACTTTCTGTTGGAAAAGCTCACCCTGCCCCCCTTCGAACCAGCATCTTCAGCAGAGTTAAAATTTCTCTCCTGTAAGAGCTTTTCTTCTGGCCATCACTTCAACCAGAAGGGTCTCCGAGCTACAAGCACTCATGGCTGTGGATCCCTTCATCATCATCCATGCTGACAGGGTTTCCCTCAGGACTAATCCATCATTCATGCCCAAAGTGGTGTCCAGTGTGGCTCTCAAGCAATCCATTCATTTGCCCACCATTTTTCCTAACCCACAGAACAAGGGGGAAAGGATCATGCACTCTCTCGATGTGCACAGACAGCTCAGATTCTGTCTAGACAGGACTAAATCATTCAGAAAGTTTGATCAATTGCTGGTTAGCTTTGCTGCAGGGGCAGAGGGCACAGCCATCTCCAAACAGTTTCCAAATGGATAGCACACTGCATCCATTTATGTTACAAGTAACATGAAAAGCCTCCCCCTAAGGGGGTCAGGACTCACTCCACCAGAGCAGCCTCCACCTCTGCAGCTTTCCTCAGAGGAGTCCCTACCAGGGACATCCTGGAGGCTGCCACCTGGACATCTGTTCACCCTTTCTCCAGACATTACCACCTGCATGTCTTCTCCAAATCCAGGGCAGGCTTTTTCCCTGCAGTCTTGCAGGGCATCCTAGCCAGCCCCTAGTCTCCTTGACTGCCCTCCACCCTTTTCCTCAGCTTTGGGAATCAACCCAAATGTGATGACTGCGACAGTGAAACACAAAGAACATAAGACAGAATGACTTACCATAAATGTAGGTGGTCAAGTGTATTCACTGTTGCAGTCCTGGTTTCCCTCCCTCCATCCCCCTCTTCTTTCTCTCTCTCCTTACAAGGGACATTTTGGTATTTACTTTCTACTGGTGGGGTTCTTCCACCAGAACCTGGCTCACACTTGGGGATGCCTGACAGGGCAAGAATAACTGATGTAATGGCGTTGACTGCCTTACTTTATACTACTGATGACCTGACATCAGTCCTGAAGCAACAGCAACCAACGCAGAAATACTAAGCCTCTTGTATTTGGGCCGGCCGAGGGCTAACCTGGCAGGGATAACCCAAATGTGATGACTGCAACAGTGAATACACTCAAACATCTACATTTACGGTAAGTGTACACAACTGTACTATTTCCATCTTCTGCACTGTAGTGCAAGCTCGGATTTGGTATATTTAAGTTCTGGGGGGTGTAGGGGGCTGAGTCCCTCACGACGGATGCAGGGGGGCTGAGCCCCCCCCCCCTCTAGGAGCATGAAGGTAAGTTTTGTTGTTGTCTTTTATTCCATAGTAGACATTTCGAATGTAGATCATATGGTCTCGGTCATATGGTCTCCTACATTCTGAAATGTCGACCATGTGAAGTAGATCCGTGTACATACATATATGTATGTATGTATATATATATATATATATATATATATATATATATATATACATACACACGGCACATACACGCGTGCGTGTGTGTGTGTGTTGTCAGTAAGGGGGTGTGAGGAAGTAAGTCTCTAGTAGGAGAGTACAGAAATGCTTTTGAAAAGGGTCTCATTGTAACATGACGTAATGTAGATGAAGCAGTCCTGCAGATCAGCTCATTCATAACTTTTGGAATTTCTGCTCTGCTACATTAGAAGAATGGCCCATAGCACCTAGAACAATTCATATTTAGTGTGATGTCTTGCTGTTCCAGTGTGCAGTTTGTACTACAACTTGCTGCAGAAGTACAACCTACTCCTGTCTGTCTAGACATTTACCCATTCCTCTGTGTTTATTAATGTTAGCACAAGATGATTGTTGGGTGCCAGGCAGGAGTTAAAAAGTTTCATTTTCTGTTTTTAAGAGAGGGAGGCTACCTACCTGTCAACTGCCTTGTCTTTGCCTCAAAAAAAAAAAAAAAAAAAAAAAAAAAACAACCTGGCATACAGTTTCTAACAACATACAAAACACAGTGACGGAGCTTCAGTGGCCTTCCCTGTGCACTATTGCTGGGTTCAGTTTTATTTATTGAGGTTTTGCGTGTTATCTGATACAAAAAACTATACCACTTCAAAAGTTATAGACACACAAGGCACAGATAAATGTAAATGTGACATTTTAGTTTGTCTGTAGTGTACAGTATAGTGTATGGCACACAGACACAGTGAGTATCTTTCATGGTTATAGCAGCAGTCTTGGAATGAAAATAATTATAATTCATCATTTAGTGTGGCAGATAGACATTTGACATCTATTTGAATATTACAGAATGCCTGTTATTACAGTATATATTTATGAAATGTGAATGAGTTGCTAGTCTTCCTTTTTATGGTTAATATGTTTACTTTCTTAGTTATGATATCTTCAATGAGCCGTGACACTCAACATTTTTATCAAGTGAATCTTTAGTTTGCATGAACAAAGAAAGTAAAGGCAAAAGTGATGTAGCTTCTTTCACATACTACCAGTCATTCAAAGCTAAAACCTTTGTTTAAAACTTGAATTTTTCTTTTTAATTACTTTTAAATTTGATTGAATGTTGTTTTCATTAAAATGTTTTGCTTTGTAAATGAGTTGAAATTCTATGTTACATGTCTGAAGATGCATCTCTGTATTTCTCAGGATGATAAATGGCAATCATTCCTGCACATAGCCTATAGCAGGAAAGGGGATGGGGGGTGGGGCTTGGTGTATAGTAACATGTTTGAGGTAATGTTTAACTTTATTGACAATATGTGTAAACATGTGACACTGCAGGAAATGCCAGGATGAAGTCTGTGTGTTTCGTTGGGTCCTCACTGCTTTGATTGCAGTGCAGTTATTAACTCAGGGATCTGTATTTAATTATATTATCCAGTGAAACACCACTCTTCATGCTGATAGTCTTTCATGGACTTTTTTGGACACCAGAATCAGAAACTAGGATACGTAGTTGTCTCATCTTATACTGTTATGTTCATATACTATCAACATTGTTCTTGCTTATTCTGCCCATTTAAAGATTTTTGTCTGCCCACATAACTACACTGAAATGATCAAACATTGATTCATGCAGATGGCTAGCAGTTTAAGTGATGGATTAAAGTCTTCAGTGACAGAATGTATAATCTCTAAACTAATACGCTTACAATTGAGACTAATACGCTTACAATTGAGAAATTATATTGCCTTTTTTATCCGTCACTAAAGACAAACTGAATTGCTTTCTCAAGTCCACTTTAATAAATTATTCTGTTTTCATACAAATCTTAGATGTCACTTAATCTCAACAACCTACTTTTCCTGAACAAGTTGGTGTCAGTTAGCATTTACACTGCAGTAGATGGATCCCTGTAATGCTTGTTCTGCGTAAAAGGATAATTGTAGAAAAAAGGTAACTAACACAGAAATGCACGTCAGCAGTATTTGACGGTCTCCATTGTTATATGGCATCAAAACTATTGCTGAATTATTGAATTCCATGTTAGCTGTATTTTAACATCCAAATTGTCATATAGTTAGTCTTCTAATGTTTATTTATATACATTTATTAAAGTTTTAGTAGCGGTTGCTTCTAATGGCTTTGGCAGTTTGCTGACTATTATTTTCTAGCTGTTAATTGATAGGAGATCTCTTGGAACTTTTCATTGCTGGTGATGCATTGTTTGCTAAACTGTGGCTTCCTCCATTAAAGAATGAACAATGCTTTGGTAGAACTTGATTTAAATAATTAAGTTACACTGAAACAGTAAATGTTCAGCAGTTAAACAGACTGAAATTCTTCTGGTCTGCACCTGATAGAATTTATATATCAGATTAATCTGGTAAGTAAGCCTTACCAAAATGGTAGGTCTTCAGGGGCCTCAGTAGCGCACTCCTAAAGCTGACAGGATAGTAAATTCTGCAGCAAATAAGCCTGGTAAGTGCTGAGACAATTCTCAGGGTGCCGTTAACCACATTGACCAGTACCCATGTTGCCTTGAACAGAGCACATGCATGTGATAAAGTTTGCTATATTATTTCAAGTCATAATAGACCAATGCTTTTGCATGTTTTGGTATGTACTAATGCCTTTTGTAGTAAGTAAAGCACAGACTGTTCTCAACAGTTCAGATATCGGCATGTTTCTTGTAAGTCTCTGTGGCATTTTGCACCAGTTGTCTAGGGTATATAATGGTGTGTGTCACTAATACCCATGTCTTGGGATAGATGGTGACCCGTTCCAGTTCACCAGTCTGCATCTCCAGACTGCTTTCTTCTTGTAGCTGTGTTCCTTTGTCTGTTCACGCAGATTATGTACAGACCAACATTAATTATTCCTGTGTTGCCATGGTCCAAATGCAGCTCTTTGGTAATCATTCCATTTGTTAGCTATGGCCATTTATCATATTTTGTGTCCTTTTTCCTTGCCAGGAGCATGTAAGCCATTGTATCAGTTTCTAGGATGGCAGATATCTTTCAATTAAGTCTTTCCCATCATATGTTAAAAAAATAAGTTAATTCAAAAAACATCATCATAAAAGAGAAGAAAAAAGTAATACCTTCAAAACTAGGAAAATGATGCTGTTAAATTGTAGTATATTTATTGAATGCTGATCATAGAAGTATTACAATAGTTATTACTAAAGATTGCTAGGTATTTCATAAGTGATTATGTTAGTACACCACCCAGATGATTGTTTACAAAGTTCTGTTTCTGTGTTTCCCAAAGTCCATGAAAGGAGATAGTTACTGATGTATAAATGCCAGTCTAAGGCAGAAGGTACCTGAATTTCTTGTGTTCCATTGTCAATATTGCATAATATAATGTGTTTTTTTTGTTTTGTTTTTTTACATTGTGGAATGTGTTTTGTAATAGTTGGTACATAGTTGAAGCAGATTTCCATTAAAAATACTACCTCTTTAGTGACATCTTTTGTGTAATGTCATATGGGGAATATGTGAAAAATAATTTTTTTTCTCCGTACCGTCTTTACTGAAAACTTTTTGATGTACTGTTTTTAACTACTTGATGTGCTGGTTTAACTCCTTGGTGTATTTTTTTTTTTTGTATTATACTGACTGTTAATTATGTGGCATTTTTAAAAATATAAGATGTACTGCTGAGTTTTGAAATTCCAGAAGGTGAGGCGGCCAGAAACAATAAAAAGCAGATAATAATGCTAAAATTGCATATGATATTTGCATCAACATTACTCTCAAGTTTGCATTTTCAGGCAAAAAGTACTGGTTGTACATTTGAAAATGATTTGTCAGTCAGTCAGTTATTCAGTAAATTTGTGACTTCATTTTCATTCCTGTATGACACAGAAAGATAATGTTGATAAACTCTTGTGCAAACTCTAAAATCCATCATTTCACAAAATAATCAGTCAGCAAACATTTGCTAGTCACTGCAATGTACTTGTAATGGGGAAAAAGGTGAATAAATAAATAATATTTCCTGAACTATTTGTATCCCTAGAATGCTGCAACTACAAATAAATGCTCACTTAATTCCCTAGGCAGGAAATTACTGTAATGAAAAAAGCTTGCACTGTTGGCATCTGAGCTTTAGTTAAATTTCACTTAATTTTATTTGTAGTTTGTATAGAAAATCCTCTGTGTGTAAGTTAACCAAAAAGATGTTAGTGTGTTGGTTGTTAAAATGTCATCTTCAGGTGATATTTAATGTGGCAGTGTGACACATTGGTGAATAATGTGTTGCTGTATGTTTAACAGGACTGCATAAATGTTGGTCTTGTGTCTCCTCATCTCATATATGTATGCTGGTCTACCTCCACTTTATCGCTTTAATGACCAAGCTGCTCACCTTATATAACTGAACTTTTGTATTACAGTTGCAAATTTATGATCATGATGTGATATAGACTTTAACTGACATGATGGTGGTCGAGTTATTGTTTGCTTTCATGAAACTTGCAAATTGCTCAGCATTAGAATGGACTTCTGTCTAGTTTTAATCCTCTGGCTGTTCAATGTGGTCAATCTTCAGTCTATTCAGAATGGTCTCTTGTGGAGTGAATTAGCAGAAACTTGAGTACCCACCATATGATAAATGTTTTTTGCAGAGACATGTCTTCATAGAGCCAATCACCAGGACCACTTGAAATATTTGCCTTGCTGCTGTCACTAACAGTAGTTTCTCTACATTGTTTTAAGGCTTGCAGTTCTTTATTCCCATAGTTAGTTATCTTGTGAGTTAGAGAGCAAACTATTTCTCTCTATTGAAGCCACATTTTAGCTATGTTGTTTTCACAGTAATGTATACCATCTTCCAATGAGCTGTAAATTCCTTCATTGTTGTTCATAATGTATTGATTCTTAAAACGAGAAGTGTGTGAATGCTTTGGCCCATAGAGCAATCTAAAAAAATATCTTCTCTGAGGAGAATGCTTTGATTCCCCAAATTAGAGGACTTAACTTCAGTTCTTACCACAAGCATTACTGGTTACTTCTGTGTATGGGTGGGAGGTCTTTGTTCTTCATATTGACAGGATGCCATCTGAAAAATTACATGTCAGAAAAACTATTAAAAACAAATGGCCTTGCACTGTGTTGTGCTTACTCCTTAGTTATGTGAAGAATTACACCACTGATAAATATTTCAGACTTTGGGAGAGGAATCACTGAAAATTTTAGAAATAATCAAGCAATTAGTACAAGCCATAAAATGTGGGCAGTTGGTTTCACCACATCTGAACCTGGGAAAGAGTAGCTTCCTTTTCAGCAGTTTACTAGGTGGTCTTTAATGAGAGAACGTTTGTTCAAGAAGCAGGAAGGATTTATTTTTGGTAAAGTACTTCAGTGAGCAGTAAAGGTAGACTTCTTGCAGTCCACGTCACTTTTGTGTGTTATCTTTACACCATCCTTAGAGTAAGTCTTTGATTCCTTATTCAATGTATGTCTGTGCTTTGCCATCAGTCGTACAATGAAGCTTGGCATGTACTCTCTTTTGGTGTGAGCAATATGCAAACCATTTCCGGTGTGTTATAATGTACAGTGTCCTATAATAAACTGATGGTTCTGTTGGTGTTTACCATCAGTGTAAGAGTTATTCCTTATTTAGTGACATGACACCATTAACAGTTACCACTAGTGCTTGAACAAGCACACCTGCTGTAATAGCACCTTGCAGGATCTGCTGTGGGTGTATTTGGGCTACACTGCTAACCTTAGCAAAATATCCTATGGCTAGTTCTTTCTATTTGCTTTCAGTCTGTAAAACAGAAGAGAAGAAAGAATATACTCCAAATTAAGTGTTCGTAGGTGTATGTGGTCCTTCATTCACCCCCCCAAAGGCCACCGTGGAGCACAAACTCCAGTACATTGAAATCATGAACTCCCATGAAACTACACCTCCTACTGCATCTTACCTCAACCGGGGAAACCTTTATGCTTAACTTCACCATAGACCACTGTGGCAGCCATTCCTTCCTTCCAGGGAAAGAGTATCTGAAGACAAATGAGGAGCTGCCTGTTTTGTTGTGCAATTTAAAGATTGCTGACCTCATTGCCTTACAACTTCTGGACTTCCTGACATGTATAATATCCTTTCTGCCATCTGAACTTTTCTTTCCTATCACATGGTAAAATTGTGAACCATTTGGGATTCTATCATTTTTCTGTCCACAGACACACAGGCCATTTAAGGACTGTGATACTGGCTTCTTCTGTAGTGTCTTACACATGTTCATTTTAAAATGCTGTCACCTTTTACATGGAGAACACCTAATATAGGTTTTGTTGAGAAATTAACATCTGTCTCATCCTACAGTTAACATTACTGCACATGTATTGAAGTTAAGTGTCATCACTGTCTACAAACTACTTGCAAGCATTTATTTATTGATGCATATGTGTCAGCTATGCACAATTGCCTGCTTATTCCAGAAAATGTGTCTGTTGAAGTGCAGACCATTACTGTGCAGCTTCAGGTAGCTGTCACCCCCCCCCCCAATACTGATGCTGCACAGCAGGTGGCGCAGTAAATCACACAAACCTTTTCATATATGCACTGTCAGTGAAGTTACAACTGGACCTTTCTAGACTGGCATTTTCTGCCAGATGTGTTTTTTCTGTTGTACTTAGTTTTAGGCCAAGTTTTACCTACAGATTTAATTTTCTCTGTTGTACTTAGCTTTAAGTCAATTTAACATGTGGGCAAAATTAATTTTCTTTAAGACTTCTTCTTTAAGACTGTGTGTGCTAGGAAGATGCCATATTACCCTAACAACCACACTGTTCATTTGGTCCCCAAGTAAGTTAACATGAATGGCCATAGCTTGTCAAATATTTCCAGTTCATTCTGTTGATGGCTCATTTACAGTGGTTTCATGAGCACATTTTTTGAAATAACTATTACCTATTTTTTACTAAACCTGTCTTTCTAAAGTTTAGAGTAATTTGCAAGGAATGTGATATCTGAGAGAATTATTTTGAATTAAGATATGGTTGATTCCATTTGTCATAGTGATGTTTCAATTTGGAACAAAAAACTTTATTTCATTTTTTAAATATTTTTGAATTCGCAAAAATGTCTGATTATATTTAGCTAGACCCTCTAAGTTGCATTTTAAAATGTTCTTATATTTTGCAGCATAATATCCATTTTAACTGGTTAAGTATTGTAAAACAGTTTTTTATTTTACATTGTGCATCTCTGATGTGTTCATTTGGCATATATCTTCAACCAGTTAGTATTTGCTTATATGTTGTATTACGGGTACACTAACTGGTTATTTTAAAAGATTTGCCTGATGATACTTTGTTAAGGTAAAAATGGTACAGGAAAAGAATCACTTTTCCCATAATCCCTTGAATTGTTCAGGGAAACATGATGTCACCTCAGCATAGCTCTTTAATAGATGTATACTATTAAAGTTTAATCTTGCATTCACACAGAGCTCAGAGAAACAGATTACAGCTGAACACCTTTCTTAAACATTCTAAACCTGAAGCACCAATCTGTTGCTATAGCTTAATGTTTTACTTTGTGAAGGGGTAAATTATTTGAAAATGTGGTATTAGAGTGATGACTTCTTGTGGATGGAATTCTAGAAACGTATCTTTTTTTCCTACGGTGGTTTTCCTTAAGTTTTACACTGTTTTAAAACATGAATCAATTGGAATGCTGGTTAATTTAAGTTTTAGGTGAAGGGATGGAAAGTGCCCATTCTTTAATTTGAGCTAAACCAATATCCCTGTCTTGCTCAGCAGTAGAGGTAGTGTTTCTTTACAAGGTGTTATACTACTGTTGGATTCCTTGTAAGTATATTTATGCGTGAGAGAGATCATGGGTGCTTAATGTGTTCCTTATTAATGCGTGATTTCTCTGAAGTGGGACTTGGTGTGAAACCAAGTAGTTTATGGCCTGGGATTAGTATTTTCTTGATGAATTTTTGGTGAAAACAAATAAAGATCCTTATGCCATTTTTAAAGGTTAAGGCAAACGATTCAGGTAGTTTTTTAAATGCATGTTTATTGGCATAGTTCAAAGTGTATTGTTTTTATAAATGTAGTAGCTTTTGTCAGGTGCTTTCCAAATTTCCCTGATTTTTTTTTTTAATAACCACCTCCAAAACAGATGTGTGCTAAACTATTTGAAGTGCTACTATTGGTAGTTATATTAAAGCCCTTTTGTAGGAGGTCACCTCATATTTCCTTTCCTTTCCTTTCTTTCCAAACATATACCTGTAAAGTTCTACTTGGGAGTATTTTTTTTTTTTTTTTTTTTTTTTTTTTTTTTTAAACTGTGAGCAACAGAATTGACTTCCTAGGTCAGTAGTGCTGTTGGTGTTCAGCTGTCATTTTATTGTCATGAAGTTGTTGCAATCACTGACTCACCAGACTTAGACTGTTTGATCACTGTAATATTGATTGCTAATCTTGGTGTTATGTGTATGGCATGCTGAGTGTCTGTTACTCTGCTCTGTGACTTGACTACCTATGGAAATTGTGACCAATAAGTATTAAGAGCATGTTTATTGAGTGATAAGTATCAGTAATAAATGTGAATCCTTGTACAACAAGATTTTCTTCTGCCTCTTTTTCGGTGTATGGCAACTGCAAATTATTCACAATCACTGCATAATCTTGAGAAATGTGTTATTGTAATGCGTTAAAATATCTGATAGACAGTAATGTGACTGAGACCAAACATCATCACCACAAAAGAAACACTTAAATTTTTCTTTGAGATTACTAAATGAGGTTGAAAATAGGATTAGCACTCTTAACTCTGGCCCTGTGTAAAAATCTTAGCTCCATTGTCTGCAGCACAACTCCACCTGTCCAGCCAATTCCAGCATCCTTTGCACCTTATTGCCGCAGACCCCACACCTTTTCGTCTGCTTACAGTGTTTGTCCAAACAGCCAGCACAGCAAAATGCTCACAGGCAGTGCCAGAATTAAAATCTCAGCTTAAGATTCCCAAAACTACTGAAGTGGGCTTATGGTCATCATCATGCCTTGCAGCAAACTGTCATTAGTTTTCATTTTCTTCCTTGAGCAATTGGCTGAGGGTTTTGTCTGCTGTTGGTGCCATTGATTGCCAACACCAATTCCTGCTGACAGCAGCTGTAGCTAAAGGCATTTCTTGCAGACTTGATGAGGTGGAATCTTGGGAAGGTGAGAATATCACCTTAAAGAAGATTTGGAGGATCAGCAGTCTAAGGACACTTGATATAAGTAAGAGAGAGGTAAAGGATTGGGAGGGAAGGTGTAGTAGCTCACTAGACTTGCCTCCCTTTCAGAGTTTTCTGTTTTGTCAGTAGCTATTGCTGTCGTGCAGACTTCTCATTTCTCTACAGTCTTGGAGGACAGTATTGTATAAGTTGCTTCCGAAAGTACTTTTAGTCATTCACCTGAAGAAGTATTACAACTAGTGAATCAAGAGTCAAAGGCATAGGATGTGGTTTAGCATACTGTCAACATTTAGATGTGACTCTATACAGTCAGTTTTATTCATCAGATTATATCACCTTCAGTGATTACTATATGCTCAATCCACAGTGTTAAGGATTCACCTCTCACAGTCAAGGCTTACTGTAGACCTGCTCATACTTGGTTACCCCTCCCTGACCATCAGACATTCTTTGAATGGAGCACTGTTGCAGTAATCATCACCAAAAGGTTCTCTACCATGGGGAGGCCTGAAATCTGACCAGACTCCTAAAAGTTGGCCTCACTGACTCCTAACTTACTAAGGAGATTGACTTATCCCTGGTATAAAAGTAGTCATGCCATTTTTATTTATTTAATTGCTGCTGCAGTTCACATATGCCTGGTTGTATACATTTTAGAGTTCATCAATCTGATAGTTCAGTCCAAAGGCTTCCAGAGTTGGGCAGATTTGGTATCCCATTGGGGACATTTATTACCTTTATTGTCAATGCCATTGCTGGTTGTATTGGGTTACAGGGTTGATAATTTGTTAGAAAAGCAATCAACATGAGTTGTGATATGTCCCTGTAAAATGGTTGCAGTATGTGCTTGAAAATGCTAAACCCATCGTAAAGGTTTCCAATCACATCACATCTTTTGTTTTGGAGGTTTCCATGATAACTCCTTCAGCATTTTATGGTGGTTCAGCAGGAAACAAGTAAAGGGTTAGCACTCAGGTCTACTTAAACAAGTGACATATCTGAGGTGTTCCTCAAAAGAGGAAGCTTACATAGAAACCAGGCAAGCAGGCAACCAGGAGAAGGATAGGGAGGAGACTGCAGATTACTCCCTAGTACTGGCTGGTCTCTCCATGCCAAGATTATTGGAACCACAAGGATACCTTCATGGCCACTGGTTCACATGCATTACTTGCAAGGACTTTGTTGATGACCCTAGGGTGGCCATCTCACCGATGTCCATCACGTCTTCCCAGGCCAAAGATTCAATGACTGTGATTAGGCACTAGCAGCCAGGTGGTTGACTTGGATGCCCTCTTTGTTGTCTTGACAAGTCTTGTCTTGACATATCAACTGACAACCTGTCATTTTAGCATTCTAGTTAGGATGTTTGCATTCAAAGTGGAGCATTTCTAGAATGTGTGCCCATGAGTTTCAAAATCCTAGGTGGCCACCTGTTTCACTTTGAGGACTCAGACATTTGAGTTATGTGCATCTGCCATTTCAGCTGCTTTTTCACATGCTCAGTCCTCACATTCCATTCCCGCCCAGCCTCTGAGCCTGGGCTAGTTCAAGTTGGTCTAGGACTTTTTCCAGTTTATTCAGAATCTGTTGGTCAAACCTGATCAAACATCCATCTCTAAAGGTGCCACTCAGTCAAAAAAGTTTAACTACTCTACATAGAGAGACTGACCCTTCTGAATCTGAAGGGGGAAGAGTACTAGACTACAGATCCTGGTTGTCTCCCTCTTTGGAATGTTATATGGACGATGAGGCCATCATGTCATTGGATATCCTTACAGGACATATTTTCTGGGGAGACTCTTTCTCTGATGAAAGACCACATCACAAGTTTTCAGAAAAGATGTTGAGAACTTCTGAGTTTGACCTACTGAAGCTCTACCTATTCCTCTGGTTCTTGAGGCTGTGTAGGATGCCTTGTATGCAGCATTCTTGGGATCAGATTCTCAAATCCCTGCTTTTTAGGAGACTAGACCACGTTTGTACAATCCAGGCTGCGTTGAAATACCTGTGGCTATACTTTGGTGGATCTGACAGTTGGGGCTCTGGTTACTGTAAAAGCAAGAAAGTTTGCTCCAGGCCCAGATACAATCCCCAGTGACTGGAAGATTAAGATATTAACCAATTTGACAAGAAGTTATGCATGGAATCAACCCTGGCCTTTAGAGCTCTGAACTGTCAAACATGCATAGTCAAGTATCAAAATTAACTCCTCAAGCAGTTGACTGAGGTTGTCAGTTATAGCCCCAAAACTCAATTGATGAATGCTACTGGAGTTATAACTGATAATACTTTTTAGCTAATGTAGTCAGTTCTGCCTGTCTGCTTTGCAGAGGGGTAGACATGCTATTTAGTGTGGTTATTATACTGTAGATTCAGCGCACATGACTGTCTGAGGATATAACAGCTGCCAGTGGATGTTAACACAGCTCCTTAATGCACCTCCGGGCAAAGGTGTACTTCATCACTTAAAAAGAGATTGGAGAAGGGAAAATGATGGAATCAGTTAAGCAACAGATGTTCAACACTTTTATTTATGGATGTAGCAGAAATGACCCCACCAAAGTATTGGCCTCATTACTGATGGCAAAGTAAATGAAGGCAATCAATTGATAACAATGTCTTCCATGGAAAAAAAAAACCTGGCAAGGAGACCAGAAAGAGTAGACTGGAGGCCCTCAGGCCAGCCACCAAATAAGAAACCGCAATGACTATGCCCACACTTTTCTGTTCCTTCTTCCCTTAGGTGAAACCTTACCCCAGCACTTACCCATCCCAAAGCTCTCCAAAAAGACTTGAAGTTAGCTGTACCGATCCTCAAACTAGCAAAATGTTACAAGGGTACAAATGGGTTCTGGAGTTGGGCTATCAGTGCTACAGATTATAGTTTTCATCAATGTGAATATTTCAGGGAGTTCTTCCAATCCCCCAAGGACCAAAGGCAATGTGGTAAGCCCCTTGATAGGACACATCCTTATAAAAGAAGACAGAGACCATATCAAAAGGGAAGAAGCCAGGCCTTCTACCCAACTGTTTGTGGTGCCCAGAAACTATGGATCATGAAGGCACATCCTAGGCTTGCCAAACATTAAACAAGTTCCTAAAAGTGCTAAAGTTCAAAGTTTTGACACTTCATGCCCTCCTGTCACATCATACCTTAATGTTTACCCTGGGCTTGAAGGATATCTACGTAGACATACCCATAGATGAGGGGCCACAGGTGCTTTCTCAAGTTTGAAGAAAGGATTTCTGCTACTAATTTACTTTACATGGCTGTTTGTTTAGCTACTGGTTGTTCCTCAAGTTGACTTTATTCCTAGGTGTCAAGGCAGTTTTCAATATTAATTTTAGTCTTCTGAAGTATTAGCTGCTGAGGTTTATTCTCATTTGTTCATGTTTTATTCCTGATCATTCATCTTTTCCCAGATATTTTTACTCTCCTTTAAGTCACATTCCTGCCCCAAGTTCATATTTTCTTACTACATCAGCTATCATTTTTTAAATGTTGCTTTGCACTTATGTCAAGATCAAATGTAATTTTCATATCATGTGAAAAAGTTCTAAGCATTTGTAGTTATACTTTCAGTTCTTCAGCTGATGGACTATACTGTTTTTAAGTCATACACATAAAGTAGATGATAAATGGTGAAAGCTCTGACACACTGACTTCAAAACATGGCAGACAAAACCAAGTGGACTGCAAAACAGATGTTCATCGTGTTACACTGCTGCAGTCATTACACTTGGGTTATCCTGCCGTCAGGTGGTTCCCCAGTCGACCTGAGTTCCAAAGTCTTGATCCGGCGTCTGTTGCTGTCGCCTCCTCCCTGATGTCAGTGCGACAGGGGTATATAAGATGCAGCTGACGCCATTTTCTTTAGTCTTTCTTGCTGCATGGTGCCCAAAGCAAAAGCAGTTCGCAAGTGCCAGTCGGCCGTCTCCTGAGATTTTCATTCTGAATCCAAAACCGAAGTCTTCTACAAAGCTAAGT
Organism: Protopterus annectens; assembly: GCF_019279795.1. NCBI lineage: Eukaryota > Metazoa > Chordata > Ceratodontiformes > Protopteridae > Protopterus > Protopterus annectens. The sequence continues at coordinate 393,960,857 of NC_056750.1, forward strand.
ACCCCATTGGGGAAACTTTTTCTTGCCTCAGACCGATGTCAGTAAAAGTTAATAACTGTATTTCTTGTGGGAAGCAAATACCTCAAAAGGATTTCTATTCCATTGTATCCCATGCCTAGGCCCTGACCATGATGTCACTGGTTGTCGGTTTTGTGCTAGGTTTAACAAGCGCACTATTAAACGTCGGTTTGATTTTGCCCGACATTATTTTGGTAGAAAATTCAATTATACCATGCCGTCGGAACTTCCAATGACCGGAATGCACAAAAAGCGCAAAGACAAGGATAGGCATCAAACTGATGATGAAGCCTCTTCTAGGCCAGTCTCCGGTTTTCAGCGAGGCACTTTTGCAGCCCCTGACGACCGCTTTTGTAGAACCACAAGCCACCTCTGACTCCCACGGGGAGATGTCTGGGCCTTCAGATGCACAAGCTCTTCAGCCTACCAAGACTAACCTTTCATAGGGATCCGGAGTAGCTGATCAACCCACAGCTTCAGAGGGTGTCTTCAGTCCTACTCAATTAAGCATTAAACCCTCAGCTAAGTCTAAGCCTCCTTTAAAGTCAAAGAAACAAATACAGCATTCTCCAGGACAGGCCTCCATGCCTAAGAAACAAATGCTCAAAATGGCCGAAGACCTAATCACTCTGATCAGGGGGGTCCCATCCCCCTCCTGATAAAAGGCCTAGACAGGATGCAGACTATGGACTCATCTGACCAGGTGTCCATCTCTTCTCATTCATCCTCAGACCTAGGATACTCTTTACCCCCTTATGAGGATTCTGATGCTGAGGAGTCCATTCCGTCAGCCTCACTGCCAGAGGACTACTCCTTTGGGGAAATCCTACATACTATGAGGGAGCATTTCCACTGGGAAGGCCAGGATTACTCAGAATCCAAGAAAAGGCTCAGAGACTTACTTTTATTACCTCAACGCAGACCCCTTGCTATTCCACCAGTGTTAGATATTGTGGATGATGTGTATACTGAATCCAGCTTAACTCCTGATTCCTTACCTCTAGCCCCTGTTAAACCTGACAGATACTACAGAGTCCCTGACTCACATAAATTTCTGTATAAAAGCCCTGTGGCTGACCCTGGAACTATTTCTCAGGGACCCAAAGGAGTTAAGGCCTCATCAGCCAAGAATCCAGTTCCCTCTTACAGAGATTCCAGAGCATTAGACAGATGGGGAAAGAAAGTATATACGTCTGCAACTTAAGCAATGAGAGCCTTAAATTGCCAATTTCACATGCTAAAATATCAGCAATTTTTACTGTCTCAGTTAAAACAAAAAAATGCTTCCAGAATCAGATCCTCCTAATTTTAAAGAAATGCAGGATTTATTGCATGCAGCTGAACAAGTGGGAAATCATACTTTGCAATGTGGTTTTGATTCTCTAGAGGCCTCCTGCAGAGCAGCAGTTACAGGCTCTGTCATTAGAAGACATGCTTGGTTAAAAGAACATACGTTACCAGATCATGTTAAAGCAAAATTATTGGATGCACCTTTGCAGCAGGATGTGTTATTTGGAGTTAAGGCAGAAGCGGTATTAAAGAAAATGGAGGATAAGGCAAAATCTATGCAAACGGTGAAGGATTTATTACAGGTTCAGCCTCCTAGATTTAGCAGAAATTGGCCAACTAAGAATTGGACCTTTCCAATTACAGACAGACCTCAAAGGGGAAGATACAGACGTCCAAGAGGTAGAGGTAAAAAATAAGGTCCTTACAGGCCTCGACAATGGGTTGCATCAGGCCAGAAAGAAGGGGAAGATAGGCCCCAACCATATAAAAAGCAGCTCCAATGACTTCCCACTACAGCTGCCAAACAAAATCCTTCTTGGCAGCCCCCTTGGGAGGAAAACTGGCAGTCTTCTACCACAACTGGCAAATGATCACCAAAGACAAATGGGTTCCCAACATTGTGTTTCAAGGTTACAGGTTCCACTTTCACACTCTGCCAAGGTTAAAAGGAATGCCAAATCTGCCACCAAATCAATGTGCAGAGGCTCAAAAACAAATTACAGCACTCATGGATATGAGAGCTATTCAAAATCTTTCCTGACCTAGAGTAGTCCAAATACAGGCTTTGCTGTATTCTGGACTTTTGGAAAGTTCCTGTGTTGCCCATTTCCTTTCTTGGATAAAGGGAGGCTTCTTTGTTCACCAGTGGCAGTGGGGAGCTTAGAGCAGCCTATCTATCCCTGGAGGGAGTGTTCCCAGCAAAAGAATCTGATAGTCTATTGGCCGTTTTGGGGCAATTTCTAGCTCTTTCAAGTCCCCCTGTATAAAACCCGCTTTGGCACGATTTTGTGCTTAGCGCAGCATCGGGCAGCTCTGCTTAATTGGGTTTAAACCATTCTCGGCTCCACAAAGTCTGCTCTTCACTTTTTCCCTTAGAACTGATCTAGTTCTCATAATAAACACCCTATTCCTACTCTAAAGCCTGGCACTTGCTCACTAAAGCAATTATATAAGTCAGCACTAAAAAATTAAAAGCACTACACCCTCGCAAACTTCCCTTGAGTACCTTGTTCCCCATTGGCTCTTTTTTTCAATTATAAAGGAATTCCCAATACTATTCTAGCATGTCCAAAAGTCAGTTGTCAATCTCCTCTCTGGTCCAGCTGGTGAATCTGGGAATCTTGAGGCAATGTTACAACTTCCTCATGTACACAGACAACCCTCTCCTCCTCCCAACAAATTCCAACACATGTGAGAGATGCAACCATATAGCCAAACTGGAGGCTAAGCTCTCTCAACTCAGTACTGGCATAACCAGTCAGGAGGAGAAGGAACCCACGCTCACTACAATTCCAGTCTCACATAGACCTACCATGACAGCAAACCAAATACATAAACACACAAAAACATACTCGGAGGCTCTAAATAAAAATCTGCCTAAGCAACAGAGACCTCCAAAGCAGACACCCAAGCAACCGCTACCCCAAAACAAAACACGTGCAACACATAGCTCACAAAGCCAGTGTGCCGAATAGTCACAGCCCTTAAGGCTAAACAACACACCTGATACACTTGCAATAGGTGACTATCGTTAGGCACACTGACGTCCCGCTCACCAGGCTGGATAAGGAGAAGGTCACGGTGAGCTGCCTGTCGGGCGCTAGGATCTGCCACATAACACAAGCACTCAGGTCACTCCAAGGCAAGTACAAATATGACTCCGTCATTGTCCATGCTGGTGTGAATGACCTGAGACATACCTCCCTGGACTACATGAAAAGAGACATAGAGGAGCTCTCTGAGCATGTAACCCAGGCCGGTATGACCCTGACCTTGAGTAGCATCTTACCCTCACCAAGAATGATGCCACAATATGAAGACAAGATGATCAATTTCAACAATTGGCTTAAGTACTGGTGTCATTCAAAGGGGATCCAATGCCTGTCAGCCTGGGATGACATGCTCGACAAGCCACGATGCTTCACTAGGGATGGCTTGCACCTGTCACCCCTGGGCTTTCGGATATTGGCAAAGGCTCCTGCCACCCCCATAGTGCCTTTTTTAGGCAAGGCTCAAAAGACAAACCCACCTCCATAGGTATCACAAGGGATAAGAAACTAAGAGTAATGCTACTCAACGCCAGAAGTCTAAACCTCAAGATGCACGCACTCAAAACTCTCCTTAGCATGGAGAACATCGATATCTTTGCAGTAACAGAAACCTGGTTCAAGGCTCCCGAGAGCACGCCAGCACTACCAGGTTATACCTCATACCATGCTTTTCGGCCCCAAAACTTGGACCAAACCACAAAAGGAAGGGGGAGTATCAATATTCGTCAAAGATACCCACACCTCCAGGTTGGTGGCACAGCATGGAGCATCAGAGACTATCCATGTGCAACTAACAGTGGGTAAAACTGTCTTCCAGTTTATAACCTGCTACAGACCACCCTCCCAAACCCAGTACCCCCACTCAGCCTTCCTATCTATCCCAGCAGAGTGCTACCTCCCTGACATCTCAGATGCTCAGGTAAGAGCCACCCTCTCCAAAGCAAAAAACACAGCATCAATGGGACCAGACGGTGTCCCGGGCTGCGTCCTACATGAACTCCAAGAAGAGCAAAACCCAAACATAAAACTACTGTTCAGTCTCAGCCTTACTACAGGATATGTACCCAAAGAGTGGCATACAGCAACAGTGGTCCCTCTCCACAAAGGTGGTGCCTCAATGGATCCTGGAAACTATCGCCCCATAAGCATGACTAGCTTGGTCTGCAAAGCTATGGAAAGGATCATCATGGACCTCATAAATAAAGATATTGGGGACCTGCAGACACTGGATCCTACCCAGTTTGGCTTTAAGGGCAGATCCTGCCACTTAAACCAGGTTGATTTCTTTGAAACAGTCACCAAGGCCATTGACGAGGGGAAGGTGTTCCACACAGCCTACCTGGACTTCGCAAAAGCCTTTGATACAATACCCCTCTCTGACATTATAGATAAGCTCACCAGCTTAAATATAAACCCGTATGTCACTAGATGGGTTTCAAACTGGCTCAAGGACAGAACCCACATGGTTAGAATTGCTGGAGCCATGTCAGACTCCAAACCAGTTTCAAGTGGCGTCCCACAAGGCTCAGTCCTGGGACCTCTCTTGTTCGGTATATATTTCTCGGAGGTACAGGCCAACACGGAAGGACTGTGGCTGACCAAGTTCACAGATGACTGCAAACTAGACGCCATAATCAACTCTCCAGCTGACACAAGCATCCTACAAAAGGGCCTCATAGAAACAGACAACTGGTGCCATTGCCATGGCCTCAAGCTAAACGCCAAAAAGTGTATAGTCATCCCCTTTGGAAAAAAACAAAGTGCCCACAAATTACCACATAGGTGGTAATCCATTAAGTATGGAAGAAGTAATTAGGGACCTGGGGACCCAAGTTGATAGCAATCTCTCATTTGAAAACCATGTGGCCAAAGTGGTTAGAAAAACATTTTATATAGCCCACCTAATCATGAAGGGATTCACATCTAGATCAGGGGAGGTCATCGTGCCTCTTTAATCATCCCTCATCAGGCCCATAATTGAGTACAATGCCCCTTTTGGGATGTACCTTACCAGACACCTGCAGCAACTGGAAAGACCCCAAAAGTACCTGCATGTCCCTATCAGACAAAACTGCAGAAGATACCTCAGATTCATAGCTGGTTCAGTGCACTACCAATTCTCTGCACTGCCCTTTGGCTTATCTACTGCGCCCAGGGTCTTCACAAAGTGCCTGGCACCAGTAATTGCATTTTGCAGACAGAAAGGAATTCAAATTTATCCGTACCTGGACGACTGCCTGATTCAAGCAGAGAGCAAGGACATTCTTCTAAAGCATCTGGCATTTGTAAACAAGTTAAGTTGCCTGGGGTACACAGTAAATGAAAAGAAATCAAAACTAGTGCCCTCACAAGAGATTATAGTCCTGGGTGCCAGCTTGAACACAATGGCCCAGATGGCTTAGCTCATGCCAGACAAACAAGAACAACTGACTCAATACTTTCAATTGATGGCAACAAAGACCCAACTCCCTGCAAGAAAAATTCTGCAGGCCTGGAGTTGCATGGCATCCTGCATACTACTAATTCCATATGCCAGACTGCATATGAGGAAACTACAATGGTACCTAAAGAATATATGGTCTCAACACTGTCAAAGTTTGGAAACAGTTATACCACTAATCCCTTGCCTTCAACAGGAGTTTCAATGGTGGGCTCAAGCTTGTCACCTCAGCAAGGGACAGCCTTTTACACAACCCACAGCCAGTCAAACACTGACAACAGATGCATCAGATTACGCCTGGTGAGCACACATGGCAGGCAAATGTATTCAGGGCACGTGGCCCGCAGAACAAAGGCATCTTCACATCAATCAAAAAGAGATGCTAGCTGTACAAAATGCACTTGTAGCTTTCAAGGACCTGCTGCATCCAGGACAACTACTATTAAAGACAGACAACACCACAGTTATGTGGTACACAAACAAGCAAGGGGGCACTCACTCCTACCCCCTATGCAGACAAGCTATGACTTTAAGGAACACAGCTATAAACCTTCAAGTTCATCTGCAAGTGCAATTCCTGCCAGGAGAGAAAAACACACTGGCAGACAACTTAAGCAGAAACATCATGGATCCCCACGAATGGGAGTTAAATCCACAAATATTCATAATGATAACACAGAAATGGTGGAGCCCGGACATAGATCTGTTTGCATCCCCAATAAACTGACAGCTACAAAAATTCTGCACAAGGAGTTATCCACAAGCATGGAAAGTGGATGCCCTCTCATTCAGCTGGGAGAACCTACAAGTATACGCTTTCCCACCACTACCTCTCCTGCCAAAGGTACTCTCAAAAGCCAGGCAGGAAGAGCCAAAGATGATCCTGATTGCACCAGACTGGCCACACCACCACTGGTACCCAATCTTAAGGAGCTTAGCACAAGAACCACCCTGGATTTTGCCTCAAATCCCACATCTGCTGACTCAGCACAACAAACATATACTACACAGCCAGCTAAAGACCTTAAACCTAGCTGCATGGAAGATTCCTTAGTCAAGCAAGCAATGCCTCTCTCCAAAGCTGTTATGGATGTCATTCTGGAGGCCAGAAGGCCTAGTACCAGGAAAGCCTATTCGGATAAATGGAAGAGATTCTGTGCCTGGAACCAAGCTCACAGCCTTGACCCTCTTGTCCCAAACATTCCACAGATACTACAATACTTAACTGAGATGCTGGACAAGGACACTCCTCATCTATCAAGATCCACGCCTCTGCCATCTCTGCTCATTACAACATGGATCCACCAATTTTCTCTAATCCTCTGTTAAAACAGTACCTCAGAGGGGCTAAAAACATAACACCACCCCGTAGAGCACCTACTCCAACTTGGGACCTCAACTTTGTTTTGGAGATGCTAACTTTACCTCCTTTTGAGCCAGCCAACACAGCAGAATTAAAATATATCTCTTGGAAAACTGCTCTCTTCCTGGCAATAATATCAGCATGAAGAGTTTCAGAATTACAGGCACTAATGGCAGTGGAACCTTTTCTCATTTTCCACCAGGACAGGGTGTCTTTATGAACTAACCCTACTTTTATGCCAAAGGTGGTATCCAGTGTGGCTCTAAACCAAACTATTCACCTGCCAACTTTTTATCCTAAACCACAGAATAAAGGGGAGAGACTACTGCACTCTTTGGACATTCACAGGCAGTTATGCTTCTACTTGGACAAAAACCAAAGCTTTCAGAAAATCTGAGCAATTATTGGTAGCATATGCTGCAGGAGCACCGGGAAAAGCCATTTCAAAACAGACTATTTCAAAATGGATAGGACATTGTATACGTTTCTGCTACACATACCATGGAAAACCTGTACCTAGCAGCATTAGATCTCACTCCACCAAGGGCAACAGCCACTTCAACTGCCTACCTCAGGGGAGTACCTACCAAGGATATTTTGGAAGCAGCAACTTGGAGTTCTGTACACACCTTCATCAAGCATTACCATCTACCTCTGTACTCTAAATCCAGAGCTGGCTTCACCACTGCAATGCTGCAGGGCCTTATAGCCACCCCTAATGCCTTATAGGACCAGCCACCCTTCCTCAGCTTTGGGATTCTACCCAAGTGTAATGACTGCAGCAGTGTAACACGATGAACATAGTACAGTTTTGTACCTACCATAAATGTAGATGTTCGAGTGTATACACTGCTGCAGTCCAGGTTACCCTTCCACCTTCCCCTCTTTCTGGCTGGCACGTACCTATGTCTTCTACCCTTACTACCCATGGGGAGTATTTGCTGGTAGCTGTAAGTTATTTTTTGCTTTTCTTATGTATGTTTTATTAGCAATTGAAATTGCCTACATATTTAGAGGCACCTGACATCTGGGGCAAGAAAAACTGAAGAAAATGGTGTCTGCTGCATCTTATATACCCCTGTCGTACTGACGTGAGGGAGGAGGTGACAGCAACCGACGCTGGACCCAGACTTTGGAACTCAGGTCGACTGGGGAACCACCTGACAGCAGGATAACCCAAGTGTAATGACTGCAGCAGTGTATACACTCGAACATCTACATTTATGGTAGGTACAAAACTGTACTTTTCTCTTCATTCTAGGTTATATGGTTTTGGTCATCCGTATGGTGTTTCTAGCTGAACTACACATGAGAAAGATGTTCTAACTGAAATCACTGTTGCAATATTCCTGACATATGGCTCATCACTGCAGATGTTAGCCAGGGTACCAAAGCTTTACCTTCCTTAGGTTGTATGTCCAATGCATTCCCTCAGCTCATAAGTGTAGGGGTATATAGATGAACATATGAGCGTGCACCTTAAAATATGTCTTCACCAGCTAGAAGTCCAGTTTGGCATTGGTCAAACTAATTGCCATTTGCTTGTTGGTACTGTTGCTTCACTCTATCATTTCCTCAGGTAAGTTTCCCATTGGGGAACCTTCCTTTGTCTTTTTTAATTATGCTACTTTTATTCATATTTGTTAGATGTCAGTTAGGAGGGTTAAGAGTGAGTGTGGTAGGCAGATTCCATACAGGGGCATGCACACAAAGTGTTTTTTCGGTCTAGGCCAGGAATACGATCACAAATCCTGCTTCATTCGTCAATCATTTGTTCCCAAAACACTTAGGTCAAGGCTTTTCTATCTCAGCACCTTTCTGGAAACTCAGCACCTTAAACACCTGGCCCAGTCCAAGATGGCATAATCCAAATCCCCAGACATCCCTCTTCTGCCTAAGAAGAAGCTTGAGAGACCCAGAACAGATACATTGTCTAATGTTTTGGAGTCAGATGTACCCACTGAGGTTGCAGAACCTGTGGTATGTCAGGTTACTTCTCATTTGCCCACTCTGGAGGCCTTGTAGACTGCAAATACATCCAATGAACCACATCTAATCATTTCCAAGGGCCCTCTCAGCGTCTCTCAAGTATTAGTTTGGAAAGAGATCCTAGGTTCATTAAAAAAAGTTAGACAAGGTCTTTACCTCCATGTCTCATCCAGGGGATGTCGCACCCAAAAAAAAAGCAAACAAAAAAAAAAAAAAAAGACCAGACGTGTCCTCTCAATCAACAGCTAAGGAAAAGGAGTGGATAGAGTTCTCCCAGAGTTTGTTCAAAGCTATTATGGCTTTGAACAACCCCCCCTTTTGGGTCCCCACAACCACACGCTACACTTCAAAAACCTACTTTGGCATCTTCTGAAGAACAAGGTAATGATTCAGACCACTGTTTAGACTATTCTTCTCAATACACTCTCCTGGACAAATCTCTTCCAGTGAACAGGATTCATTGTCTCTGGATTCCCCTGTTGAGGAAGCTTCCTTTGGGGAGACTGGCCATAACATGTTGAAACATTTTGAGTGACAATCCATTCAGATGTCTTTCATGTAGAAGAGGTACTACAGCCTCTTTGAAATGGGAACTCCTGCCCCTTCTCCAGTCCCTCCTGTGCCTGAGACTTTCCAATCTCCCTCTTCAGTACCTGGCACACAACCACCAGCTCCTAAAACACCAGATAGATTTTACAAGGTGCCTGATGACCTAAATTGTACAAGAATCTTGTGGTTGACCCTCAGCAGTATCTCTTGCTTCAGATAAGCCCTCCAAGCTGTCACCCAGTGCTTAGCCCTCCCTACAGACAAAAATAGTAGGGCTGTATATAGGTGGGGATAGAAGGTATACACCTCTCATATGCTTAATTTTAGGGCAATTAACTACCAGACTCAGACTGCTAAATATTTGATTTCTGTACTTCAGTCCTTGGCAAACTAATGCTGGACCCTACAACTGCAGAAGAAAAACAACAAATGGAAAATCTACTTTCATGGGCCACTCAAGTAGCCAAACACAGCATTAAGTGCAGTTAAGATACTGTGGATAATTCTTCTTCTAGGGCATCATCTACTAGGTCTGTTATTCACAGATATGCATGACTTTGCAGCCAGCCTCTTCCTGAGGATTTCAAGTCAAAACTGTTAGACATACCCTTGGACAATGACCTGTTTGGTCCTCAGGCTGCCAGTCTGTTCAAAATGCTACAAGACCAAGGTAAGACTATGAAAGACTGCAGGAAGATTCTACTCTCATTTTCTAGATACAATAGGAGCTACCAATCTAAATCTATGTCCTTCCTCAGAAGCACCCCATCCTTACCCTCAGACCCCTAACCTCTCTGTCCAAAAGACTGTTATTCTCACTGGCCCGTATGAAACTGTTACCATAAGCAAATTGGTACTGTCCATCATCAAGGGCAATTATGCCATGTTCTGAGAAAATATTCCTCCTCTGAGAGGCAAGCCACATCCTACTCACAAGCAGCTATCTCTACTCACTCCCATTATTTAGGACCTTCTGAATCAGGTCACTACTGAACAAGTCCCAAAAGACTTCAAAGGAAAATATTTCTACTCTAGAATCTTCTGGTGCCTAGAAAAAGTTGACAGTGGAGACCCATCCTAGACCTTTCTCTAATAAACCCTTTCTTGAAAATATCAACTTTCAAATTGCCCTCTCTCCCCACTCTCTTGCTTTTCATTCTCTCCCAGGCCTTTCTATTGGCCCTAAATCTGAAGGATGCCTATTTGCACATGCCTATTCATTCTTCTTGCAAGAAATTCTTCAGGTTTTCTGACTCCTAACATTTTCAGTTTACTGCTCTGCCTTTTGGTCTTTACGCAGCACACAAGGGCATTCACAAGTGTCTAGTTCCAGTGATGTCATTCTGTTGTGCCCAGGGAATTCAAAATTTTCTCTATCTGGCTGACCTGTTGCACCAAGCTCTCCCTCCAGGAGTCCTTAAGTGTCTAGATTTTACTTTCCAACTCCTGTCAAGTCTGAATTTCACAATTGACTACAAAAAAATGGCACATAGTTTCTACATTGGACCTGGTTTAACTAGGTTGCAGACTGGACACACAGAAAATGCATGCCTTCCTCCCTCAGGAGAAAGTTCACAGTCTGTACAATTTCTTCCTAGAACTCTCCTCTGCAGCACTCTACACAGCAAGTGAGTTGTCAAGAACTTTGGGTTTCATGGCTACCACCATTTGTATGCTTCCCATAGTCAAACTTCACATGAGGAAATCTCAATTGTATCTGAAATCTGTGTGGTCCCAGCAACCCCCACCACCACTTTGGACACCCTGATCCCCCCACCCTTGTCTCAAAAAGGAGCTACTTTAGTGGAAGGAACAGGTCAGTCTCAACCCAGGACTTCCCTTCACACCCCCTCCTCCTCTCCAAAACGTTCACACAGATGCCTCAGACATGGTGAATGACAAATGGAAAGGATCACACCGGGTACAGGTCAGATGGGAACCGCAGTTTCTGAAGGAACATAACAATAAATGAGGGCTGTTCTGCAAGTACTGGAGACCTTCTCCCACCTATGGAAACCTGGACAACTTCTAATGTACATAGACAATACCACGGTTATGTGGTAGATAAACAGGGAGGCACCAGGTCTTACCAATTGTGTAGATTAGCACAAGAGGCATGGAACTTAGCCTCCTGGGTGGGCATCACCCTCACCACTGCATACATTCCCTCACAGGACAATGTGCTGGCAGATTCCCTAAGCTGACATTCTTCGTGTTTCAATGTTGCAGTCATTGCATTTGGGTTATCTGCTTGCAGGTAGCCCTCAGTCAGCCTGATTAATAAAGTCTTGGGTCCTGCGTCGGTTGCTGTCCCTTTTTCCATGACGTCAGGTCATCAGGGGTATAAAACAGCTGACACCATTACATCAGTCTTTCCTGCCATGTGGTGCCCGAAGCAGAAGCAGTTCGCAAATAAGTGCCGGTTGGCCGACTCCTGAAATTTTCGTTTTCGAGTTTCAGAACCAAAGTCTTCAAACTAAAGCTAAGTACCCTGTTGGGGGAACTTTTTCTTGCTCCTTACCGATGTCAGTAAAAGTTAATAATTGCATTACTTGTGGAGATCAAATACCTCATAAAGATTTTCATTCATACTGTATTCCTTGCCTAGGCCCTGACCACGACGTACCTTGCTGTTGGTTTTGTGCTTTATTTTATCAGCGCACTATCCGTCGTTGATATATTTTTGCCTTTAAATATTTTTGGTCTCGGTTTAATTATCCATTAATGTCGTCGGTTAGCCATCTGACTACTGGGATTCTGAAAAAACGCAAAGATCAAGACAGAGGCAGGCCACCGAGGTCCAAAACGGCCGACGATGCTTTTCCTAAGCCAGTCGCCAGTTCGCCGGTACTCAGTGAGGTGCTTTTGCAGCCCCTGGTACCCGCTACTTCTGATTCACAGGCCTCTACTGAGACCCAGTCGGAGTCCGGTATGCCATGAGATGCTTCAACTATGGAACCCACGGATGTCTCTGCCTTGGATGGGTCAGAGCCGCTGTGCAGGCACCGGCTTCTGAGGGTGTATTCAGGCATACGGACTTGCATATTAAATCGACGCCTCCTTCTTTACTTAGGCCTAAATCTTGATCCATGCCTAAAAAACTGACACCCTGGCCACAGGCTCAGGACTCTATGCCTAAAAAACAAATGATAAGAATGGCTGAAGATCTAATAACTCTAATCAGGGCTAGCCAACCCCCCTTCTAAGAGGCCTAGAACTGAAGTTGATTATGAATCTTCTGATCAGGATTCTATTTTTTCTTATTCTTCTGATGATCTGGATTTGCCCTTATCTACTTATGAAGATTTTGATGCAGAGGACTCCATTCCCTCTGCTTCCCCACCTGAGGATTTTTCTTTTGGGGAAACCTTACATACTCTAAGGGAGCATTTCCATTGGGAAAGCCAGGATTTTTCTGATTCAAAAAAAGAGGCTTATGGATTTCCTTCTCCTACTTCAGCGTAGGCCTTATCTATTCCTCCTGTACTAGACATTGTTGATGATGCTTTTTCCGAGTCTTGTTTGGCCCCTGATTCCCTGCCTCCTGCTTCCAGAAAACCTGACAGATACTACAGGGTCCCTGAGTCCCACAAGTTCATTTTCAAAAATCCTATTGCAGATCCAAAGACTATTTCACAGGGGCCCAAGGGCATTAAGGCTTCTACTGCTAAAAATCCTACCCCTTCTGATAGAGACTCCAAGGCATGGATAGATGGGGTAAGAAGGTTTACACTTCTGCAACCTTGGCCATTAGGGTTTTAAACTGCTAGTTTCATATGTTAAAGTATCAGCAGCATGTTATTGGACTGCTTAAACAGAAAATGATGTTGATTCCTGAATGTGTGGAAAATAAAGAATTACAGGATTTAATGCATTCTGCTGAACAAGTTGGAAAACATACTTTGCAATATTGTTTTGATTCATTAGAGGCCTCTTGCAGGGCTGCTGTTACTGGGTCTATGCTCAGAAGGCATGCTTGGCTTAAGGAGCAATCTTTGCCTGATCATGTTAAAGCTAAATTGTTGGATGCTTCTTTAAATCAGGATCACCTGTTTGGCAACAAGGCTGAGGAAGTTCTTAAAAAGATTGAAGATAAAGCTAAATCTATGCAAACTGTTAAAGATTTTTTTACAAGTTCAGCCTCCTAGATTTAATAGGCACTGGCCCTCTAAGAATTGGTCCTTTCCAGCCGCTTACAGGTCTTCTGAAGTAAAACCCAGACACAGCAAAACCCCCAGGTTTCAGTCCCAGGGGACACACAGAACTAAGAAATGGGGGGGGGGGGGTCCTCCACTTCCAAATCTGGGAATAATAAGACTCCCCCCTATGATAAACTGTCTAAATGACTTTTTTTTTAAATTTCCAAGCACTTATCAACTGACTGCCCCTTTGGGGGGAAAGATTGCTCTTGATGCAAAGAATTGGGAACTCATTACCCAGGACAAATGGGTTTTAAATATAGTGTCCCAGGGATACAGATTTTACTTCCACATGTTGCCAACACCAAGCGGGTGGGGCTGGACCTACCCCCAAAATCAGTGGGCAGAGGCCCAAAAACAAGTACTTTCTCTCTTAAGCATGGGGGCTATTCAACTGGTACCAGAAGGAAAAGGGACAAGGTTTCTACTCAAGACTTTTCCTGGTACCCAGAAAAGACAATTCATGGCGTCCTGTCCTGGACTTGTCTACTCTAAACACCTTTTTGGAGATTCCAAAATTCAAGATGCTGACTCTTTACCAGTTACTTCCTATGCTAGGCAAAGATGCCTGGTTGGCAACACTAGATTTAAAAGAAGCATACCTGCACATCCCAATCAGTGAATCTTGCAGAAGATACCTGTGCTTCAAAGCAGTTCTCTGCATTGCCCTTTGGCTTATCTACTGTACCCATGGTATTCACAAAGTGCCTAGCTCCAGTTATTGCATTTTGCAGGCAAAACAATATTCAAATATACCCATACCTGGACGATTGTCTAATTTAGGCAGAAAGCCAGGACATACTTTTGAATCATTTGGTCTTTGTACAAAGGGTTCTAACTTGTCTGGAGTACACCATAAATGAAAAGAAATCGCAACTGGTACCCTGTCAACAAATTATATTCCTGGGAGCAAGCTTGAATACAACTTCCCAGAATGCTTACCTCATGCCAGAGAAACAAATTAATTTGACAACCTACTTCAAACAAGTGGCCACAAAAAACCCTGCTATCTGCAAGACAAATACTGCAGGCCTTGGGGATCATGGCCTCCTGCATTCTTCTAATTCCATATGCAAGACATCATATGAGGAAACTACAGGGGTATCTAAAAAGCCTATGGTGTCAACATTCTCAGGACCTAGAAACAATGATTCCTATCATACCTTGCCTATGCCTAGAGTTCCTTTGGTGGGCAGAGGCCTGCCACCAAAATAAGGGACTACCTTTTACACCACCCCCTGCCGCCCAAACCCTAACAACAGATGCATCAGACTATGCATGGGGGGCTCACCTGGCAGGGAAGTGCATTCAGGGCAAATGGAACCCAAGTCAAATGCACCTGCATATCAGTCAATAAGAAATGTTAGCTGTACAGAATGCTCTGACAGACTTCAAGGACCACATTCTTCCAGGACAAATAATGGTAAAGACGAACAACACCACTTTTTTTGTGGTACATAAACAAGCAGGGGGTACACATTCTTACCCCCTCTGCAGACTAGCCATGGCATTGTGGAACACAGCCTTGAGCTACCAAGTGCACCTACAAGCTCAATTCCTGCCAGGAAAATTACATACACTGGCAGACGAACTAAGCAGAAACATCAAGGACCCACACAAATGGAAACTGGAACCAAGGACTTTCAACATGTTGACAAGCAAATGGGGGAGCCCAGATAAAGACCTGTTTGCCTCTCCCCAGAACTACCAATTGGACACATTTTTCACAAGTGTAGATAAACTGTCAAACCTGACAAACACTCTACTCCAGAAATTCAAAATATATATAATTACAAGTTGATAGGAATGGAGTGTGACAGGAAAAAACAAAGATATTCAAATTTATCGATAAAATCACTCTTTATTCACAGTGGTCCAGACAGATAAGCGCTTTCGCTAAATTGCATCATCAGATCTTAAAAAGTCTCTGCCCAAAACTAAATCTTTATATATACAAGTTTGAAAATCTTATACCCAATCAGACCTGAGTGAATAGTATATATAGGGCTTTCTTAGATATTCATGTTACACATTTGTTCAAGTAAAAACTTTTTTCTTTATCATTCCATATAGGAGAAGTAGACATGAAAGTTATTATAGTAGATATATTTTTATCATGTATTAATATATTTTTATTTTTTGTAATATGTCAACAATTTTTATGAGAATTTTTGTCAATATAATAATAATTTCGTGTAGACACTGTCAAGATATTTGTTATAAAAGTAATATTACTTTAAGGCAGCTAATTGACTTTAAGGTCTGATTGGGTACAAGATTTTCAAACTTGTATATATAAAGATTTAGTTTTGGGCAGAGACTTTTTAAGATCTGATGATGCTATTTAGCGAAAGCGCTTATCTGTCTGGACCACTGTGAATAAAGAGTGATTTTATCGATAAATTTGAATATCTTTGTTTTTTCCTGTCACACTCCAAATTTTTCACAAGGACTCCCCACAAACAAGCCTGGAAAGTGGATGCTCTGTCCTTCAGCTGGAAAAACATATCAGTCTATGCCTTCCCCCCTCTGTCTCTGCTCTCCAAAGTACTACTAAAAATCAAACAGGACAAACCAAGGATGCTTTTGATTACTCCAGACTGGCTGCACCAACACTGGTACCCCCTTCTGCGCAGTGTGTCATGATTATCTCCATGGCACCTGCCTCAGACTCCTTCCCTGCTGTCTCAGCAGGAGAACCAGATTCTGCACCCTCAGCTTCTAACACTGAACCTTGCAGCCTGGCTAATTACTTAATCTCTCCTTTACCATCCCTCAGCTAACCTGTGATGGATATCATTTTAGAGGCAAGGAGGCCTAGTACTAGAAAATCTTATGCTGAAAAATGAAAAAGATTCTGTACCTGGAACAATTCTCAAGGTATGAGCACAGCAGCACCCAATTTACCTCAGAGTTTACAATATTTAACTGAGATGCTTTACAAGGGCCTGTCTTTTTCCTCCATTAAAATCCACGCCTCAGCCATTTCAGCTCATTATAACACAGAACCTCCCCTCTTCTCTCATCCACTGCTCAAGCAGTTCCTCAGAGGGGCCAAAAATTTGAGACCACCCAGGAGAGCTCCAACCCCAGCCTGGGACCTTAACTTTGTCTTGGAGAAACTCACTCTACCGCCTTTCAAGCCAGATGCTACTGCAGACTTAAAATTTCTTTCTTGGAAAACAGCTTTCCTTTTAGCAATCACTTCAGCTAGAAAGGTATCTGAATTACAGGCCCTTATGGCAGTGGAGCCTTTCATCATCTTTCATGCGGACAGGGTGTCCCTCAGAACCAATCCATCCTTCATGCCCAAGGTGGTATCCAGTGTGGCTCTTAATCAGTCCATTCATTTGCCAACCTTCTTTCCCAATCCACAGAATAAAGGGGAACAGATACTGCATTCCTTAGATGTGCACAGACAACTTAGATTCTACTTGAACAGGACTAAACCTCAAAGGAAATCTGAACAACTGCTGGTGGCATTTGTTGCAGGGGCAGAGGGGAAGGCTATTTCAAAGCAAACCATTTTTAAATGGATAAGCCATTGCATTCATTTCTGTTATAAGCACCATGGAAAACCTATCCCCCAGGGGATCAGACCTCACTCCACTAGGGCTGCATCTACCTCTACAGCCTTTCTCAGAGGCATCCCTACCAGGGATATCCTAGAAGCTGCTACATGGAGTTCTGTACATACTTTCACCAAGCATTATCATTTGCCAATTTTCTCTAAATCCAGAGCTGGCTTTGCCACTGCAGTCTTGCAGGGCCTTATAGCTGGCTCTAATGCTATCTAAATTCTTCCTCCCAACCATAGCTTTGGGAATCTACCCAAATGTCATGACTGCCACAGTGAAACACGAAGAACATAGTACAGTTGTGTACACTTACCATAAATGTAGATGTTCTAGTGTATTCACTGTTGCAGTCCTGGTTACCCTCCCTCCAGCCCCCTAACATCTTTTGGCTATACCTCTACTTTCCTTTGCTATGTGTAAAAGCCTTTTTGGTGTATTTGCTTTTTTGTTGGAGGTATATCTTTGTACTTTTATATTTAATTGCTTCCCATTAGGGGGGCACCTGACATCTGGGGCAAGAAAAACTGATGTAATGGCATCGGCTGCATGTTTTATACCCCTGACGAACTGACGTCATGAAGAAGGGAAAGCAACTGACCCAGGACCCACGACTTTGGTAATCAGGCTAAGTGAGGGCTACCTGCAAGCAGATAACCCAAATGTAATGACTGCAACAGTGAATACACTCGAACATCTACATTTATGGTAAGTATACACAACTGTACTTTGCTTAGAGTACCCCCCTTAGTGGACCATAAACAGGTTTTCCAGGCAATCATTCTTCAGTGGGGCACACCTCAGATACATGTCTCTGCATCACCAGCCAACCATCAGCTTTCCCAGTTCTGCATCAGGGAACATTGTCCCTCTGCCTGGAGGTCAGATGCTTTCTCCTTCCAGTGGACAGAGAAGTTCCTCTATGCCTTCCTTATACTAACAATTCTTCTAAATGCACAAAAGGAAGCACCACAACTCTTTTTAAATGCTCCCATGTTAAGTTGTCTATCTCGCCTTCATCTTGCTGGATGGGTTCGGAGCCGACCTCGGCTCCGACTCGGCCACTCTAAAAGCTCGAGAGTTGGTTCCACCGGCTCGAGGCTCCCCTTATATCCCACAATGCTAGGCGAGAGTTACCTCAGATCTCGTTTGCCGCTACAGCATCGAGGTGTTGGTTTTTTCTACCGGCTTGTTGGTAAGTGTATTTTTTGTGTAAATACAGACTTAAACCCTATATTTTTAGGTTTAAATATATTTCCCTTAGTGTAGTGGATTTTTACCCCTGTTATCCGAAAAATCCCATTTTTTTCCCACAAGAACTTTAAAGTTCTCTCTCGGGCCTTCTGGCCTTTCCCCATCCCCTAGTGGTGTGTGTGTGTTACTCTTAACTAAACTTTAGTAAATTGTTTATTTCTGAGTTTTAAAGTAAAATTAGTGTAATCAGTGTGTCTGTTGTGTGTGTGTGATTACACTTTTTTGTATAAGATGTCTAAAGACACAAAGGTCTCAGGCTTCAAGAAGTGTGATGCGTGCTGTCAGAAAATGTCTCTGACAGACGGTCACACTTCTTGTGTCTATTGCCTGGGGCCTTTGCACCTGCAGGACTCCTGTGCTGTATGCCATGGCTTCAGCCCCAGGGTCCTGCAGGAAAGAAAAAATAAGTTGATCCTACGGGGTCTCCTAAAGCCTGAGGATTCCCTTTCTGTCTCTGGGAAGCCCTCTAAGGCTTCTAGGTCCTCGGCTCCAGCTTCTGAGCCGAGACCTAAAGCTACGAAGCCTATGAGTCTACAGCTTCTGTGGTTCCCTCGGCTCCGGCTGGAGCCGAGGTAGTAGAAATTCCCTTGTCGGCTCCGACCAGACCTTCGGAGCCGACATCTAGGAAGAGATCCAGGTCACCATCCCTTGGCTCCATTCATTCGGCTCCAGCATCTCCTCTGCTGTCTGAACGGAGCCATAAATCTCACTCCTCTAGGTCATCGAGGCTGTCGGATCATGACCTCCAGAGGGTAGTGAGTCGACTTCTTAAGTCCGAGGCACTGGCCTAAATGCTTCAGAGCCCGACTCATCAGTCGATGCCTGTCCCTGTCCATCAATATATTCCTCCTCCGACTCCGTTGAGCTCGGGCAGGCGTTTCGGAACCGAGACTGTGGCAGCGTCGGAGCCGATACAGGTGTCTTCGGCTCCGTCGTCGGCTCCGATTTCTTCTTTTGAGGATTCTCGGCGCCGGACTTCCCTCGTCGGCTCCGAGGGGGTGAGTGGCATCGGACCCTTGTCCGACCCCGCTCTTCCTCTCGGAGCTTCGGCGCTGGTGAGTTCGGCTCTGACATCGGCCTCGGAGCCATCACTGTCGGTGCCGAGGGAGGTTCTCAGCTTCTTGGAGCGGGGACCTCTGGCTCTGCCTGACAGGGGTGCGTTCGAGGTCATGCGGAGTGTGTTAGAGCCTGGCTCTACTCCACAGTCGGCTCCGTCCGCCCCTCCCTCTACGGTGCCTCAGGTTAAGTCGACTCACTCCCTCATCCCGGACCGCAGAGAGCCAACTCCTCAGGAACCCCCTGTGGGGATTTCATCCTCTTCCGAGGCCTCTCCTGATTTGGCAGAAGAGCCCCCTCGGAAGAGGAAGTGTAAGAGGAAACACATTGACTCACCTGAGTCCATCACATCTGACACAGATTTAGATGATTCCGAGGGTTCCCCCCGTTCCCCTTCTGAAGATGTCTCTTTTGCAGACATTCTCGAAATCCTCAAACAGAGGGGAAATTGGCCAGCCCTCAGCCCTTCGGAGGATGAATCTGTGTACCTTGAGGCGTTCGGCTCTCGTCCTTCCACCTCCTGGGTGTCTCCCCCCTTTGACCCCCTCATGCAGGTGGTAGCTAAAAAGGCATGGACAGCTCCTGATTCAGTGGACCCCACTCCCAGGAGACCCTCAAAATTTATAACGGCACCGTCAGACAAACAGTTCTTAACAAAAGGAGTTTCTGTGGATGCTATGGTGGTAGCTGCTGCCACTAAGAAGGAACTAGCTGATCCTTCAGTACCTGTCCATCCACCTAACAAGGAATCTAGGTCCATGGACAGGTACGGGAAGCGGATGTTCTCCTCAGCGACTTTTACTATGCGTTCGCTGAATTACCTGTGCCATTTCACTCGTCTTCAAAGGGACTTGATTAAAGAAGCGAGTGACATGTTGAAGGATCCTACAGCTGCGGGTTTTCAAGATAAGATGAACACGCAGCTGGCCACCCTTAACTCCATAGCCAACTCCTCCATGCACCTCCTTTCTTACGTGGCTGATGGAGCGAGTAGGGCCGCAGGAACAGGTGTGGCCTTACGTAGGCATGCCTGGATGCGGCTATGCAATTTTGCGGACCCCTTCAAGACGTCTTTCACTAACTCCCCGTTTGATGGATCATCTCTCTTTGGTCCTCAAGTGAAAGAAACCTTGACTAGGTGCGAGACTGATGGCAAGACTCTTTCTGCCGTCGGAGTCCGTTTTTCTACTCCTTCTAGGCCTTACCCCAAAGGCCAGAAAAGTGGGAAAATGTGGTTCCGTAAACAAAATCAAGGGACTTCGCCTGATGCACAAAGTCGTTACCCCGCCAGAGGCAGAGGCGAGAATAACAATGGTAGACGTCGCCCTCGAGGCAGGGGGGCTCCGCAGAACCAGGGCAATCGAGAAGCCTTCTCTGATAAGCCCTTTCAGCATCCCTGAGGTGTTGCCCGGCTGCCCATCTTCGGAGGCAGTCGGGGGAAGGTTGTCACTGTACCCAAAAGCCTGGCTATCCCTGACTCAAGACAAATGGGTACAGTCCGTCATTTCCGAAGGCTATTCTATCCCCTTTCTTCGCATTCCGCAACAATCAAAAAAATCCCTTCCAGATATTCCACCCGCTCAAAGGGATCTAGCGGTTTTGGAAATTTCAAAACTGCTTGCAAAAAGAGCAATTCAGCCAGTTCCAGCAGACCAGCAAGGATCCGGAATCTACTCAAGGTTCTTTTTAGTTCCAAAGAAAACAGGGGACTGGAGACCAATTTTGGATCTCGGTATCTTGAACAGATCAGTCAAGAAAACAAGATTTCGGATGGTCACGCTGCAGTCCATTCTTCCCCTATTGGGAAAAGGAAACTGGATGTGCTCTATAGACCTTCAGGATGCGTACTATCACATAAAAATGAACAGACGCTCCAGAAGATTCCTCCGCTTCAGGCTGGGAACCAGTCATTTTCAGTTCAGGGCCCTGCCCTTTGGTCTCACCACTGCCCCCCGGGTGTTTACCAAATGCATGGCAGTGGTAGCTTCTCACCTGAGACGACAAGGATTCCAGGTGTTTCCATATTTGGACGACTGGCTCCTCACAGCTCCCACCAAGCATCTCCTTCTGATGGCCAGGGATTACACTTTTCGCATTTGTCAAAAGTTAGGCATTTCAATAAATTGCGAAAAGTCTGTTTTGTCAGCTTGTCGTACTATTACCTTCATAGGCGCAAATCTAGACACAGTAGACATGTCTGCGAGGCTAACAGATCAGAGAATAACAGACATACACAGACTGGTCTCACTCCTTTTCAACAACAACAGAATCAAAGCCAGGTTAGTTCTGAAAGTGTTGGGAATTATGGCGGCTGCCATACCTCTGCTTCCATTAGCCAGATTCCACATGCGAATCCTTCAATGGATGCTCTTTACACAATGGTCATACCAGCAACTTCCAATGTCCCACACCATTATGATCACGCAGGCGTGCAGAAATCATCTCATGTGGTGGATGTCTTCCCCTCAGCTCTGCTTGGGAAGACCCTTTGTTCCTCCCCCTCCGGTTGCTACTCCGACAATGGATGCCTCCCTGATTGGGTGGGGGGGGGCATTGTCAGGGCAGGACGGTCCAGGGCACATGGCAACCAGACGAATGCCACTTGCACATAAATGTTCTGGAGATGAGAGCAGTGCTTTTAGCGTTGCAAGCCCTTCAAGACTCTCTCCCCTTGGGAACGATCGCAATCCAGACAGACAATATGTCTGTAGTGTGGTACATCAACAAACAAGGCGGAACCAGGTCCTACCCCCTGTGTCGAGAAGCACTCAGATTGTGGCAATGGGCGATTTCTTCTCAGCGTTTTCTGATAGCAACGCACATCCCCGGGAAGTCCAATCAAATTGCGGACAAGTTGAGCATAGCTATCCTCATGCCTCACGAGTGGTCTCTGAAAGACTCTGTAGTGAGAGAAATTTTCCTCAAGTGGGGTCAGCCTTGCTGCGATCTTTTTGCTACTCCCCAAAACAGCAAGTGCAGAGAATATTTCACTCTATTCCCTTTACCAGGCCAACCCAGCAGAGACGCTCTAGTCCAAGTTTGGCCCGGGACTTCTTTATGCATTTCCTCCTTCCCACTAATCTCTCAAGTGATACAGAAAGCTATCGCTCAGAAGGCCTCATTGATCCTCATTGCTCCTTACTGGCCTCGACAGGTGTGGTTCCCCTTTCTACATCAATTTCTATTGGAGCGACTGTGGCATCTGGACCTAGTTCCAGATCTTTTGATCCATCAGTCGGGTCAGGTACATCGCTCCCTCCCCTCTCTGAACCTCACTGCTTGGTTCCTCCAGTTCCAACCTTAGCCAGGCTTCCTCAATTATCTCACTCTGTTCGAGATATTTTGATAGCTTCCCATAAATCTTCCACTCTGAAGATTTATTTGAGTAAGTGGAAACGCTTCACTTATTGGGCTCAAGGAAGGGACATAGATCCTTCCACTGCTTCCATCCAAATAGTCCTTGAATTTCTAGCTGAACTCTTCCATGCAGGTTCATCTCCCTCTACTCTTAAAGTTCAATTGGCAGCTATTTCTAACTTTCATGTGGGTATTTCTGAATCTGCCCTAATGTCCCACAAGCTTTGTAAAGCATTTTTGAAAGGAGTTTTTCTTCTCAGACCTCCTATAAGAAATCCTCCTTCTCCTTGGGACCTAAATTTAGTTCTGGCTTCTTTGATTCTTCCACCTTTTGAACCTGCAGTCTCCTGTTCCTTAAAATTGCTATCATGGAAGACTCTCTTTCTGGTAGCTATTACTTCAGCTAGAAGAGTTTCAGAACTTCAAGCACTCAGCTGTCGACCTCCTTATCTATTATTTCATAAGGACAGGGTATCCTTACGAACGAACCCATCCTTTTTGCCTAAGGTAGTCTCGACTTCAAATCTAAATCAAAGCATTGACCTCCCTGTCTTTTTTCCAGAATATTCCAATAGATCTGAACAAAAATTACACTGCCTAGATGTTCATCGTCAATTGAGGTACTATTTAGATAGAACAAAACAATTCAGAAAATCTGACCAACTGTTTGTCTCCTATGCGGAAGGCAGAAAGGGACTTTCAGTTTCAAAAGTATCATTATCCAGATGGCTTACATCTTTGATTTCCCTTGTGTATGAAATTAGACACCAAAAGCTGCCTAATAAACCTAAGGCCCATTCCACCAGGGCTTTGGCTACTTCTTTAGCCTTCCAAGACAGACTGCCTATTGACACCATTTGTGCAGCGGCTACTTGGGCTACTCCTCACACTTTCATTTCTCATTATAAGTTGGATTTAGCTTCTAGGCATAGAGCTAACTTTGGTTCCACTGTTCTCAGGAGTCTGTTCCGTTAGGCCACCCGGGACAAGGTGCTAGGGACGCGGTCCCATCCAGCAAGATGAAGCGAGATAGACAACTTAACATATAGAAGTTATGTTCTTACCATAACGTTCCATGTTAGTTGTCTTCTTCTCCCCTTCTTCTTCAGTCCCACCCTCCTTCCCCTGGCCTGGACAGACCTAGAGGAGTTGTGATTGTGACCTCTCTTTCTACCACCTCTTTACTTAGGCATATGCTGTTTGCATATTCCCTGAATCAGGATGTAGGTCAACCTTCTTCTCCCTGTTGTCAGAGGTGGACTCTGTTTTTAGTTTTTTCTGTTATATACTGTTTCTATTATAAGCTGGGGTTAGCTTACAAACGAGATCTGAGGTAACTCTCGCCTAGCATTGTGGGATATAAGGGGAGCCTCGAGCCGGTGGAACCAACTCTCGAGCTTTTAGAGTGGCCGAGTCGGAGCCGAGGTCGGCTCCGAACCCATCCAGCAAGAAGAAGGCGAGAAGAAGACAACTAACATGGAACGTTATGGTAAGAACATAACTTCTATTTTTAGCTGAGCCGACATTGTTTTCCCCATTTTTCCACCAAAGTGAAATTACAGGAAAATAACCTCTGTAACCAGGCATGATCACTCAACAGAAAGGATTGCTTCTCCACCCAAATCTTTCCTCACTCAGATTGACTCTGTGGATGGTAGCATTTTAATCCCCCAAAGAGACGAGTTTGTTCAAGTACTAGAGGACGACAGAAGCCTCACTAATAGAAAATCATATACAGCTAAATGGAAAAAGCTTTATTATTAGTTCCAAAAACACAGTAAGGACCTATGTTTATCACAAGTCCTTGCTGTCCTACAGTATCTTTGCAGATAATTTCATTTAGGGTTGGCTTATTCTGATATCAAAGCTCACTTGTCAGCCATCAGTGCCTCTCTACCTTTCAATTCCTTTCTTCTGGCTACAGTGAAAGTCAAACTTCTGTATCTTGACCCACCAAGAAAACTCATCTCTTCCCCCCCCCCTTAGGATTTCAATTGTCAGCCATCAGTGCCTGTCTGCCTCTCAATTCCTTGCTTCTGGCTACAGTGGAAGTGAAAATTCTGTATCTTAACCCAGCAAGAAAACTCCTGTCTTCCCCCTCTTGGGATTTCAATTTTGTGCTGGAAAATTTTACATTGCCTCCTCAACCAGTATCTTCTACCTCTTTAAAATTCAGCACTTGGAAAACTATTCCACTCTTGGCTCTTGCCTGTACTAGGAGAGTGTGCGAGTTAGAAACCCTCATGACCATTCCACCTTTTCTTATTTTCCACAAGGACAGTGTAAATCTTAGGGCTATTCCATCCTTCATGCCTGAGGTAGTGAATGAGCTGTCCTTCAATCAGGCTAGTCACCTACCCACTTTCTTTCCCAATTCCTAAAATAGGGTTTAAAGAATCTTAATTTCTCTAGACATTAACAGACAAATGAGAATTTATCTGGACAGTACTAAATCCTTCAGTAAGACTGATGAGCTATTTGTATCTTTTGTGAATCGTAATTTGGCCCAGCCAGTCTCCAAACAAATTTGCAACTTGGATCTCCAGTGCCATCTCCTTCTGCTATTTGCACTATAGTAAATCCTTGCGTTCCTGTCCAAAAGCTCACTCCACTGGGATAGTGGCTTCATTAGGGTCTCTTCACATAGGAGTAGACACCAGGTCTATCTTGGAAGTTGCTACTTGGTCCTCTTTACACACCTTCACCAAAAACTACAAAATTGATGCCTTTTCCAGGTCCAGGCCTGCTAAAACATCTCATCTACTCAGTATCCAGACACTCTTTTCTCTACCTTTATCATCTCTGGGAATTATCCATATGTCAGGAATAATTCAACAGTGATTTTGGTCAGGACATAGTACAGTTGTGTAAGAACACATCCTCTTCCTCCTCTTCTCTGACTTCAATGCCCTCCACTGTACCCTCTACTCTGCTACATGGAAATGGGGTAGTTTACTTACCTATTTGAGCTACACCCCTCCTAGCCAGAACTGGTCTCCATCTCTTAATAGTCTTCATGCCTCTGGCTTGGAGATAGTCTGAGGTACTCATTCATACCTCCATCTACATATGTATCCCTACACCTACGAGAAAGGTTAAGCTTTGGTTCCCCAGCTGATGTCAGTATTGACAACTGATATGTCAGGAATGCTGCAACAGTGATCTTACACAACTGTACTTTACAGTGGTTCATGAACACATGGGACCCTCAATCCAAATCTCTGGAACCAGTAATCCCAGTGCTACCTTGTTTCAAAAGAGAATCAGACTGGTGGGTCAAATGACTCCAGAGAAATCAAGGTATGCCTTTAAAACAACCTATTATCAAACCCTAATCAGAAATGCCTCAGGTCAGGACAGGTGAGTCCACACTCCCAAGGTGCAGGGCATCTACCTCATTAGAGAGCAAGCTGCACAAAAACCTAAACATGTAGGCTTAAGAACAGGCACTGCAGTTCAAGCTATCCCTGACAGCAACTTCATATCCTCACAGGAGAGCTTCATTGTATACATGCTAATCACAGCCTCTGCAGATTCACGAGTGGGTAATACACAGGGAAAACTTTCTGGACCTGATCAACCAGGTGATTGTGCCAGAGAATAACCCATGTTGCCTTCTCTAAGCAACAGACAGTTTAGCAAATTCTGCTCCACAACACCTCACAAACAGGCCTGTGTAGAGAATACCTTCCCTCACCATTCAGAGATCTTTTTTCCTGAACAGTTTCCTTCCATAATTGCAAAGATCTTTTTTCTGTATGTTTTACCTCCATTTCCCTTGCTGCCCAAGTAATTCCGATGATGGAGTAGAGGCCAGAAATCATATTTTACTCAAATCGCACAAAATACTTCACCAGCCACTTAAAACACCCTCACTGTCTAATCTCATCCAATGGCATGTACTAAGTAGAATCCTAAGATCCTCAGAATTTAGACCAACATTTTCTAATAAATCTAATAATTATTATGGTGATTCGCCTTTCTCTGTCACCATTCTCAAGGCATGGAACAAACTTGCAAACCACATCAGGCTACATACAGCAGTTCTAATCAACTCTAAAATATCAACTAGCATCTCATAGACTAGTCAACTGTATTTGAAGTATGCAATCCTAACTCCATCCACTGTGGATACTTTACAAGTGTATTAATATAGTATTTTTAATTCTACTCACAATATCTTAAAAACATGTATTTCCTTAATCTGATATGGTTTCTAAATAATGTTTAACAACTATTTGCTATGAAATACATTGTAAATAATGTTTGTTGTCTGCTTTTATTTTGAACTGTCAAAATGTATTTCTGTCCTTGTTTTAGACTTTTTCTCTCTGGGCCACTGCAGAAAATGGGCACTTCAGTTCCCAGATGAACTTTTTCTGGTAAACAAAAATAGATAGATAGATAAATATATTAATTGTTCCCTTATGGCCTAGGCAGCACTGGTTCTCTCACCTCCACCAGCTGGCAAGGGAGAAACCTTTTCTGTTGCCACAGCATGTCATTCTCATGGTGCAGTGTAGGAGTCCCACATTTTCATCTGAACCTGTTCATCTTGATTCTAGCAGCTTGAAGGATAGGATATTACTTCCCTTTGGGTACCTCTATATTAAAGATGTACCAGATATCATGAGAGAGGCTTGGAGACCAAATACCAGGTATGCATACCTAGCTAAAAATAAAGGATGTTCCCTCTATTGAGAAAGGAAAAACATAGATGCCAAACAGGTGTATGTGCTTATGGTTCTCCAGTAATGTTTCCTTGATCTGATGCTATCCATGTCATTATTGATCACAAATGGGTCTTGGATCTGACTTCGGATATGAGCCGGCAACTTAGAGGACCCACGATACTTTGCTACCCACAACCCTCAGATCTCATTTTCTGCGATTTTGTTTGGACATGCTTCCTGCAGCTCAAGTCTTCAGGTATAGATAAGTATCCTTTTCTCTATTTTTTTCCTGGGTTTTTCTTCTCCTTTCTAACCTATCTTCTGTCTGCTCTCTACTGGTTAGATTCCTACCTTCCCAGTAGTGCTTTAGGCTACTCTTTTGGCCTCCTTCCCTGAGTTCCTGCCCTTTTTTGCACCCAGGTCTCTTGGGTAATTTTACTCTCTAGCCCTTTCTCCCCTTTTTCTTACTTGTCTCCCCCCTTTTTGTCTTGTGCTCTGTGCGGGTGGTGGGTGTTTGGTGTGTACTTGGATGTGTGTGTATGATGTCTGAGAAGCCCACAGCATTTAAAAGGTGCTCCTTGTGCAGTCGGAAAATGCCCCATTCTGGCACACATGAGCTTGTTTATTGTCTGAGAGAGTCACATCTGGAGGTTGAATGCAACATTTGTGCTGTATTCAACCCCAGGGCTCTCCTGGAATGCATGAACAAGCTCCTGCTTAAAGGGCTTTCCAAAGGGGATACTTTGGTCTCTGGTTCCCTTTTAAGCTCTCCTTGGATCCCAAAAGAAAGTCTTCTTCCTCTAGGGATTCTCCCGCCAAAAAGCCAAGGCTCTCTGATAGCAATTTCCCAGATCTGAGTCCATCCTCCTTGGCTTTTGATCTGGGCTCTTCTGCTCTGAGGAGGTCTTTGGATCCTACCTGACCCAGACTGCCCTCGGCTCTGACCCATCCATTTCCTCAGATCCAAGCAGACCCTCGGATCTGATGGTTTTGTCGGATCTAGTCATTATTGAGAGTTCCTCCAGATCCAAGAGATCGGATCAGAGACATTCAAGTAGGTCCCTGTCTCAAGACCATAGGCCCTCAGCTAGATCGGGCCACTCCTCAGTCTCTTCCAGATCCACCAGGAGCCTGCTCCCCTCAGATATGGATGGGATGATGAGCTTTGTCAAAGCCCAAATCAATTCCAGCTTGTTGCCATCCCCTGCTCACTTGTCTAGGGGATCTTCACCATCCATGGTACTCCTCTCTCCTTGGTCAACCCATTCAAGCTTGGACCTCCAGGATCAGAGAATTCCCGGTGAGAGGCCAATGGTGTCAGGTATATCTTCACTTCCCTCACCATCAGAATCCCTGGTGGGCTAGGTTTCAGAACCCTCAAAGCTAGCTGTGCCTTGGCTCCACACCATCAGAGTCCCTGGCGGGCTTGGTTTCAGCACCCTCAAAGCTAGCTGTGCCTTGGCTCCGTGAGGTCGGACGTGAGGTCGGGCCTGGAGTTTTTGGACCATTCCTTTCTTGTCTGGGCCTCTGCACTGGACAGCTTGGGGCTGATATCATCCAGAGATGGTGCTGCATCAGGGTCCCCCTTCCATCCCAGATGGCTGTGGGGGCTTCATCCAGTCTGTCGGCCTTCTGGGTGATAGGACCATCTGTGGCTGGGCAGCTGCCTCTCCCTCAGCTCTAGTTCCCCCCAGTCCCGCTCAGTGATGGGTGGTGAGACCTCATCATCCTTCCAGGGTCAGCCCTCCCTTGAGTGCCTTCAGATGGGCATTACCCCCTGGGGTCCCTGCCTCTTCTGTGTCTTCCCCAGAGACCACCGTGGAGGAGCTCTCTCAGAAGAGGATGTGCAAGAGGAGTCCCCTAGAGAGTCCCTCAGTGAAGACATGGACTTTGAGGAAGGAGATGGGTTCCACAAACTTCTGTCCAAGAAAGTGTCCTTTGGGGACATCTTTGAGATCCTTAAGAAGAGAGGCAGTTGGCCTTCTTCACGCTGTCTTTGGAGGAATCTGTATTTTTGAAGGCCTTCGGGACAGGCCCATCTTCTACCTGGGTGTCTCCCCCTGCCGATGAGCTTATCCAACTCATAAAGAACAGCGTGTGGGAAGAGCCAGACACAGTGGAACCAGTTCCCAATAAGGCAGACAAGTTTCTAAGACCCACCCATGGACAAGGCTTTTTAGAGCAAGGGCATTCCTGTATATGCTATTGTGGTGGCTGCAGCTACTAAAAAGGAGCTTGCCGAATAGAGCTCCATGATCCATCCCCCCAAACAGAGAGTCTCAGACAATAGACCGTTTTGGAAAGTATGTGGTTGCCTCAGCTACATTTGGACTGAGAGCAACCAATTATATGGCACACTTTACCTGGCTGCAAAGGGATTTGGTATCGGAACTCTCCACTTCCCTTTCTGAGTTGCTGCCTCTGGAGACTCTCAAATTGGTCTCTCCAAAGCAGTCCACGCTGACTTCCCTAGCCAACACCTCAATGAGATTGATCTCCAATGCAGTGGAGGCCACCTATGGAGCGGTGGGCACAGGCATTGCCTTTTCAGTTTTGCGGAACCCTTTAAGGGATTCTTTACTAATGCCCCTTTTGATGGGTCATATTTGTTTTCCCCTTCTGTCAAAGAGACCTTATCCCATAGCGAGCAGGAAGGAAGACTCTGTCCATGGATGGGATCAAGTTTTCTACACCCCAGTGATCCTTTTCAAAAATCAGAGGGGTAGTAAGAAAGTGTGGTTCTGCAGGTCTCATTATTCCTTCCAGGATGCTCCTCAGGAATCCTTTTCCTCTGGTCAGGGAAGGGGATGTGACAACAGACACTGCCCTAGAGGCAGAGGAGGTCCACATAACCAGGGCTTCCGGGGGAGCCCTTCTTGGTGAAGCCCTGTCAGTGCTCCTGAAGCACTGCCCAGCTGTCCTTCCCTGGAAGCAGTCAGGGGTCAACTCTCCCAACACCCCCTAGCCTGGACAAGTATTACCTCAAATCAGTGGGTAATAAACATCATTTCCAGGGGTTACTTCTTACCCTTTTTTCAGCCCCCTTCAGTTCAAAAATCTCTCCTGAACATTTCACCCCATCAAAAGGAGTTGGCCCATCTCGAGGTTTAAGACCTCCTTCAAAAAAGAGCCATCCAAGTGGTCCCGCCAGGACAACTAGGGTCCAGAACTTACTCTTGCTTCTTTTTGGTGCCCCCCCCCCACAAAAAGGGGACCTTCATCCCATTTTGGACCTCAGCGATCCAAAATTGTCAGTCAAGAAGTCCAAGTTCCGGATGGTCATTGTTCAGTCCATTCTGCCTCTTCTGCACAAGGATGACTGCATGTCTTGATGGATCTCAAGGATATGTACTATCATATCAAAATTGATAGATGCTCTAGGACATTCCTGCACTTTCAGCCAGGGGCCAACCACTAGCACTTCAGAGCCCTGCCCTTTGATCTCATCACAGCCCCCTGGGTGTTCACCAAATGCATGGCAGTGGCAACAGCTCATCTCCGGCTGCAAGGTTTCCAGATCTTCCCACACCTGGACAATTGGCTCCTTATAGCCCCCACAAGGCATCAACTCCCTTTGGCCACAGATTGCACTCAGTCTTTTTCAGGATATAAGCATCACAGTCAACCTGTCCAAATCCCATGTTTCCCCTTGTCAGAATTTATTGGGGTCCTTCTGAACATGTTGTCCGACACTGCAGCACTTCCCCTATGCAAAGTTCAGATCATTCAGGACCAGGTCAGTCAGTTGCTGGCTCTCGAGTGTCCTACAGTCCACTTGAGCTTGCAAGCACTAGGTTCAATGGTGATGATCCAGCTAGTACCATTAGCCAGATATATGAGAGTTCTGCAGTGGGCCCTAATGGTGCAGTGGTCATCTCAGCTTCATCCCATGTCCATGACCATCAGGATTTCTCAGGTGTACAAACATCATCTTGCTTGGTGGCTCCAATCTCAGGATATTGTTATAGGGAGACCTTTTTGTCTTCCTAACCCAAGGCCACGGTGACCATGGACACCTCCCTAGTGGGGTGGGGGAGCATTTTTGGGGAAGGATGGTTCAAGGCATATCCCCCTTAGAGACCAAATTGCACATAAATGTCCTTGAGATGAAAGCAGCTCTTCTAACATTGTAAGCCTTCCAGGACTGTCTCCCTCTCTGGACTATTGCAATTCAAACAGACAACATGACAACATGGCTAGTACTTCAACAAACAGGGGAGATCACGGTCTTATCCTCTGCACAGAGAGGCCATGAGAGTGTGGGAATGGACAATGTCTTCCAGGCACTTTCTTCTTGCAACACACATCCACAGCAGTTCCAGCATGTTAGCCAACAAGATCAGCAGATCTATCCCCTGAGTCCTCACAGTGATTCCTGAGCCCATCAGTGGCATGTCAGATAGTCAACCACTGAGGTCTCCCTTGCTGTGATCTTTTTTTGAGAGGCCAAAATAATGCTCTTAACTGGAGAAGGAAGCCTGGACTGCAATAGAATCACTGGAATTGGAGGAACCAAGCGGTCAGATGAAGAGACCGGTGATTGGGAAGAGGAAGCTCCCATAGATGGGAAATGAGATCCGGAGTGGGTCAGTCACAAACATAGCAACTACTTCGCCCTGATCCCCCTAATGGGGGAGTCACCCAGGGATGCTCTGGTTCACAATTGGCTGTCTGGGCTTCTATATGCTTATTCCGCAATTCTTCTAATCCCCAAAGTCTTACAGAAAGCCTGTCAACTGAAGTTTCTTCTCATTCTCATTTCCCCCTTCTGGCCTTGTCAGGCATGGTTTTATCTCTTATGGTCTCAGCTGAAATATCCTCCCGGGATATTTGATCCCACTCCGGATCTCATTTCCCATCTATGGGAGCTTCCTCTTCCCAATCACCGGTCTCTTCATCTGACCGCTTGGTTCCTCCAATTCCAGTGATTCTATTGCAGTCCAGGCTTCCTTCTCCAGTTAAGAGCATTATTTTGGCCTCTCAAAAACTGTCTACCAAGAAGGTGTATTCCAGTAAATGGAAGAGCTTTTCACTTTGGGCTTAGCAGCACAATTTAGATCCTTTTTCAGCTCCTGTTTCCTACATTTTGTTGCTCTTAGCTTCTCTTTTTCAACATGGAGCCAGTTTCTCTGTGATTAAACTCCAGTTGGTGGCTAGCTCCAACTTCCATTTAAATGAAAGTCCTATTTTCTCTTCTAGACTGTGTAAGGCCTTCCTCAAAGGGATCCTTCTTCTCAGACCTCCTATCACGGATCCCTCCCCACCATGGAATCTTACTCTAGTGTTGCAGTCTTTGACGCAGAAGCCCTTTGAACCTGCAACTACCTGTGATCTCAAATTCCTGTCTTGCAAAATGGCATTCTTGGTGGCTATTACTTTGGCCAGGACAGTCTCAGAGTTGCAGGCTATTTGCATTAAGCTCTCTTTCATGGTGTTCCATAAGGATAGGGCATCTCTCAGGACCAATCCTTCATTCATCCATAACACAGCCTCAGAGGCTAGCCTTAGCCAATCTATTCAGCTTCCTGTATTCTTCCCCAATTTTTCTAATATAGGAGAATATAAGTTGCATTGTCTGGACGTCCATAGACAGTTACATTTTTACTTCAAGAGGACAGTGTTTTCAGAAGTCAGATCAGCTCTTTGTTGCCTTCTCTCACACTAGGAAAGATCAAACAGTTTCCAAGATATCTATTTCTCATTGGATCACCAGTTGTATTTCTTACATTTACCAAAGCAGACACCAGGAGCTTTCAGGGCCAGTTAAAGCTCACTCTACTACTGCTATAGCTACATCTTCTGCATTCTTGGCAAAACTTTTCTTCTATGAGATTTGCGCTGCTGCTACTTGGTCTAACCCCCATACCTTTGTTTCACATTATAAGTTGGATTTGGTGTCTAGGATCAGGGCTTCCTTTGGTTCCTCTGTGTTCTAGCTTATCCTTCCTTGAAGCCTCCCAGTGATCATAGTAGCTGGGGACTCTGACCCATCTGTGATCAATAATGACACGGATAGCATCAGATAGAGTTATGTACTTACCATAAATTGGAATCGGTGCTATCCAGTGTCATTATTCATCACATTCCCCTCCTCCGTCCCCCTCCTTTTGGTGACCAGAGGATTCTTGGAGTGATGTCATGTTTGGGTATGCTGTTCCTGGTTAGGATAGTACCCTTGCCAGGATAGTTTGCTAGCAAACTCGATCTGAGGATTATGGGTAACAGGAAGTAAGGGGAGTGAAGGAGCTTGATCTCAGGAGCTGTTGCTCACTTTGCAGGCTTGGATCTGAGGTTGGATCCAAGGACCCATCCATGATGAATAACGACACGGATAGCATCAGATAAAGAGTTATGTACTTACCATAACTTGGAATCTGTGCTATCCAGTGTCATTATTCATCACGTTCTCACCCTTCTTCCTCCTCCACCTAGAGATTTGGGAATTTTGGAGGGATGTCTCCCTTAGCAGTTTTTTTTTTTTTTTCCATAGGCAGTTTTTTTTTCTCACTGCCTCTTTTCTCTCTATCCAGCAAACTCGATCTGAGGATTGTAGGTAGCAAGGGATCTTGGGTAGGGGAGGAGCTTGAGCTCAGGAGCTGTCCTCTAAGTTGCCGGCTCGGATCCTAGGTTGAATCTGAGACCCATCCATGGTGAGTAATGACACTGGATAGCACAGATTCCAAGTTATGGTAAGTTTATCATTCTTTTTATTCCCTACTGCCCTAGCATATGCCTCAGTAAAGGTGCACATCCTGACCATTTCTGCTTGACTGTCCTTAAACTATCCACTGGCATCTAGATCACTGACCAAACAGCTGTTGAAGAGCAGGAAATATAGCTGCTGCAAACCACCACACAGATGACTTAAAACACAAATAATGGAAAAATAAGAAAACCACTGCCCGTGGTAAAGAAAAAGCACTCACTTTAATGTTTCCATGCTATTAAAACATAAAATAAATTTTGTATGTTAATTTGTTTTGTTTTAATAGTGTGGAAACATTAAAGTGAGTGCTTTTTCTTTACCATGGGCAGTGTTTTTTCTTATTTTTCTGTTATTAGCTGTTGAAGAGCATTTTTTACTGTAGGCCCACAGGCAGGCCATGGCCTTAGTGTGGACCTAGCCTTCATGCTGAAAAAACAAGGAGCACCCACTTTTGATCACATTGCAGCTGTTTCACTGAAATACTTGTCCTGAAAAACAGCTTTTTAGATGTTAATGACAACCACCAGGAGATTCTCAGAACTTCAGGCTTTGATATGCAAAGAACCCTTCCTCAGCTTTCACAAAGACTGATACTTTAATGCATAACCCCTCTTTCAAACCTAAGGTGATTACAGAAGTAACACTGAATCAGGCCATCTAATTACCAGATTTCATTCCTGCACCACAGGAAAAAAGGGTAGAGAGAACCCTACACACCCTCGACATGTATAGATAATGGCAGTACTATCAGGTTATAGTTAAAGATATTAGAAAGGCGGAACAACCCTTTGTTTCCTTTTTTGAAGGTAAGAAAGGGTTACATGTGTCCAAACAAGTCATTTGCACATGGATGTAAAACTGTGTTGACTTTTGTCACATGGTACATTTGAAGTCACTGCAGGGCAAAGTCACTGCCAAGGCTACAGCCACTGCAACTGCTTTCCTGAAAGAGATAACATACAGTAAATTTTGTAAGCAACTACATCGTCCTCTGTTCATACATGCTCCAAGTACTTGTAAGCTGGATATGATTTCCAGAACTAGAACATGGCTTGCTTTGGCCATTCTGAATGGCATGTTGCCTACCAGTTTACCCTGTAATAAATCACCCTGTAATGCAGTATGTTCTAGCTTTGGTAATTTTCCCAATGGTTAGAACTGCACCAATGATCTGCACAAAGAACACAATATAGTTGTGTAGTCAACTCACCATGACTGTAGATTTTTGATTGTGGTCACTGGTGTAGTCCAAGCTCTTCCCGTCATCCACGCTGAGGACCCCAGGGGCTAGGGTAAGTACACATTTATTCTCACCTCCTTATTCCTTGTCCGTGCCTTTTTTTTCGGATACTCCTATGTATCTTGCTGTTCAAGTAGTTCGGGATGGTACATTCGCACCAGGTCACTTATCAATTTTTGGCTGAGAAGGGAGCACAAAGCACTAAGGTTGGCTGTGCATATGTCACATGGGTTTCACTTTATAATCTCGAAATACTAAAATATCGAATTTTAGTATTTCGAGACTATAAAGTCAAACGTGCAGTTACATGAAACTGCATAATATCGAATGCAGAAATATTGAATCCGCTGTTGTGTTGTCGCGTTTGTGACGTGTAGTGTGGTTTGTGGATTTAGCTTGGGATTCAGGTAAGTGGTGTTCTTGTAAGGGTATTGGGTAGGGATTTTAGTGTGTGTGTGCGTGTGTGTGTGTGTGTGTAGTGATGAGTTTTGTGTGTTTGTGTGTTTAGTGCGACCTCTGAGTTAGTATATATAAGTAGTGCGGGTGTGGGGGGCTTGCCCCTCTGCTTATAGGTAGGGTAGGTGTGTTTGTTGTGTTTGTGTGTGTTGTTTTGTTTGTTGTAGTGTTATTAGGTAGGTGTTTGTGTGCTTGTTTGTATAGTGGAGTGTGTAAGTGAATGATCGCGATTTTGAATTTCGCGGTTGTGGGTGTCTTCTTTTGGGCTTTTGGCTTTATACTTTCAAGATTCGGTATTTTAGTATATCGAGATTATAAAGTGAATCCATCGCATGTATTCCAAGTTTATGAAACATCCATGATATGCCAATGTCAGCTTTGCTGAGGAGAGAATGCTTTTTAACTCTGAAAATGTGGTGGACATCAGACTTGAACCAGTGGCAGAGATTCACTATAGGTTATGACTATGATGGTGACGACACTTCAACATTTACATTTGTGGACTACATAACTGTACTGTCTTGCTCCAGAATTTAATTGTCATCTTTGAGTCTCTCTGTTCTTCCAGACTCACAAATTGTTAATGCTACCATGAAGCTTGGTTTCAACATTCCACTGAAGAAAACTTTCATTTCGTTACGTGTAACTTTGACGACTGATTCAGAACTGCATCTTCAAGTATCTTTCTGTGCAAGAAGGTTGGCTTCATTTGTCTTCCCCTCAGGATAAACTTGGTAGATGACTCTTGCTGCCCCTTAGGAGATTATCAAGAAGTTAGTTAAATAAATATGATAAAGCCCTAAGTACATGCTCAAAGATGTGCATATTTCTTGTCTTGTCTCTAAGCCTCTTCAAGGTTTTTACAAAAAAAGAAACTTCTGTATCATCAGCAGAAGGCATTCACCTGCCAGCCCATCACTACTTATTCACATGCCTGCAAAGCATAACACTCATCCAAGGAATGGCCATGGCCTCTAACTCTGCCCACATAACTGCATTTGCTTAATTTAAACCAGGATGGGGAGGCAAGTGGGCAGGAGGGTAATATTTAAATGAGTAAGGATCATAGATTCATTGATTTTTAGTATTGTTAGACCAACAGGGTCTTTCTAAGCCTAGCAAAGTGTGCCCCCCCCTCAAGAATAATGATGTCCTGCATCCAAATAAGATACTGAGGGACAGACATTTATAACCTACCTCTGTCCATAAGGGACATGGGTGCCAGGCCCAGTGTACATTTCCTATTCCCCATCCACTGATCTAGGCTGTGCTTACACTGGGTAATGGATGAACTCAGCCTCACATGTATGGGAAACCTGTTCCATAGGAAGGGCAGTCTCAGGGGATATCTGTCTCTCTAGCATGTACTGTTTAAGTAACAGACAAAATTCAGGTCCTAGACCCTGTATTTCTGGTACTGTTTGACTTATGAATATGTACAAGATTCATGTGAGTGTGCAGATTTCTTGTAAGCCAGACATAGGTCACCCCCAGCAATCTGTAGGAGATTGAGCAGTGGGAAAGGGCTTTAAGGTCCTCTGCATAAGGCAAGTTGTTAAGCCTTGTATTTGTTTTGTAAGGAACCTCTGAGGTCACACTAGGTGCTGCATATACCTAGTCAGGTACATACTGAAGGGAGCATTGTACTCTATGATAGGTCTGATAAGGGTGGAAGTCAGTGGCATAATGACCTTTTTGGACCTAAATGCCATGCTCTTACTGATAAGTTGCACAACATAAAAGGATTTCCTCACCACTGTGGCCATGTGGCAGTTGAAGGTGAGGCTACTGAATACCTGCATACCCAGATCCCTGATCATTGGGTCAACTCTTAGGGGCATATTATCAACATGGTAATTAGCCAAGAGGGTACAATTATGCATTTCTTAGCGCTGAGTTTAAGACCATGGCTTTGGCATCATTTGTTAGTCAAAGATAGGCCTTCTTGAAGAATATCTGGAGGGGGGTTGAGGATAACCTCCAGCTTGCAATAATCTGCAAACTTAATCAACCATAAACCTTCAACATTTGCTTCTATGGGGGACTCTGCTAGTGACTGGCCTTTTGGTGGATGTGGCCTCACCTGTTTTGACCTCCTGGGTCCTATCAGTGAGCCAGCTGACTATCCAGTGGGAGATAAAAAGGTTTATACCTAAAGTACTGAGCTTGCCTATAATATCTGAGTGGGGTATTGTATCAAAAGCTTTAGCCAGGTCAAGATAATCTGCGTGCACAGTCTTGCCTTCATCCAGTGCTTTGGTGATCCTCTCAAAAAAGTCCACCAGGTTTAATAAACATGCCCTTTCTTTAACAAAGCCAAACTCTGATGGGTCCAGAATTTGCAGTTTTCCTATATCTTCATTTATCATATCCATGATGTTTCTTTCCAAGGCCTTACATATGAGGCTGGTCAGACTTATGGGCCTGTCGTTACCAGATCAGTGGTTGGGCCTCCTTTGTGTGGGGGAATGACTGTAGCCATCTTCCATTCTTTGGGCACAAAACCTGACTATAGGCTCCAAATGAAAATTGATTCAAGTGAACCAGAGAAGTCATCTTTCATGCTTATTTATTAAACATCCCAGGATGTTATCGGGCACCACTGATGCAGTGTTTTTGGCCTTGGAAAGTGCATTGATGACCTGTTCACTAATAATGGTTAGGGGGATTATGGTATGTGGTATTTCCTTTGGACTATTGATGGGCAGTAGGGGGAGAAATTTGAGCTGAGCCTGTCCGCCAAAAGGTTGGCAATGACCTCTGGCTCAGTGGGTGATGCCTTTTACAATACATTCTACACATTCTTGCATATTTCCTCTGAAGTTACAGACATAGCTGTAGAAAGCTTTGTGGTTGTCTTTTGCCTGAGAAGCTATGTTTTCTTCAAATTTAGCTTATGAAGTATTAATTAACCCTCTTAGCTGCTTGTTTAGATTGGTCAGGGGGCTTTTAGTACGTATAGCTTTGTTCCTCCTACGCTTGGCCAAGATTTTTTTCTTTTGCTGTATAACTGATTGGTGTTGCGATTCCACAAGGGTGGCTTGTCTTTTGCGTTTCTTATTCTTAATAATAATGGGCACAGCTTGCTCTATATAGCTATCAGTGTAGCTGTACAAAGATGTTGTAAATCGCTCAGCATATACTATGATGTATACTGGATTTGGGGGTACTTGGAATTTAGCCAAAATGTTGATTAGTAGAGAGAGGTTAGTCTTGGAATAGTTTTGGTTTCATTGGATCCCCTGATTTAATTTTTATTTCAAGCAATAATGCTTCATAGTCAGATCTGATGAGCAAAGATTTTGCAGTGAGTGAGGAACAGTGACCCCCCCCTCCCAAGTTTGTGAGCACAAGATCAAGGATGTTTGTACTCCTGGTCAGAGAATGGACAAACTGTTCTAAGATGTTAGTATTAATAAAGTTTAGGAATTGCTGGGCTTGTGCATTAGAAGTGGTGTGGGATTCACAATCTATAGAGGCTAGTTGAGATGTCAGTTGAATATCATATTGGGTTGAACAGTGAGGGACTATATTACATTGAGATAGGTAATGTGGATTTTCTGGGACATGGAGGGGGGACGTATACATTGTAAGGACATGGTATGAGACCCTGTTTATGGTGAGTTACACATGTATACGTTCCAGTGGGTGTTGCACTTGAACTAGTTAGGATGTGAGGTTGGTTTTAATAGAGACTGAAACTCCTCCACCTTAAGTTCCCTCGTGGAGTAGCTGGTCTAAAGGTGTGAAAGGCATTATAACATTGCATCGTTGGGGGTACTCTCTGTGACTTTACTCTATGTCTCTGTTACTACACAGATGTCAACACACCAGGGAAAGGAAGGTTTGCAGGCAGTCGAGTTTCTTCTTAAGAATTCTGGGATTCCTTCAGTTATGTTGGGAGTTTTTTAGTTTGGCATTGCCTAAAAAATGCACTATGCAGGTGAAAAAGGTCTTTGCCAATTTCCAAAAGCCTAGAGGGGATAAGTGCAGAGTTGTAGATCATCCCTGGTAAAGCAGTGTGGTCTGTCAACCATGTCTTCCGAGGCTGTCAAATATTGTACCCCCTGATTTGCTCAACCTCTACCCCTACAGATCTCCTTAGTTTAACCCAGAAAACCTTTAATAC
This sequence comes from Protopterus annectens, assembly GCF_019279795.1. Lineage (NCBI taxonomy): Eukaryota > Metazoa > Chordata > Ceratodontiformes > Protopteridae > Protopterus > Protopterus annectens. The sequence continues at coordinate 394,000,920 of NC_056750.1, forward strand.
AGCGGAAAACTGGATCACTAATCAACAGCTGATATTAAACTGCAATAAAACAAAGCTATTGCTCTTCTCCCCATTCTCAAATCCTCTCAACCTTCGTTTACTATAACATCTAACAATGGGACCATAATCTCACCAGATATGTATACCAAAATCCTGGGTGTTATAATAGACAACAACCATAAATGTGATATGCATATAAACCAAACTATTAAAACTGTTAATAAAAAGCTTGGCTCCCTATACAAAAACAAACCTTTTCTCACCCCTCTAGCTAGGACTGCCATTCCCTGTACCCATCTGCTTTCAGCTCTACTCTATGCCTTGCCAATACTCACTAACTTGAACAAAACTGATCTCAACAAACTCTCTAGCTGCTGCAATCAAATTGCCAGGTTTGCCACAGGAACTCCCTACAGGACACACCATTGTCAAAACATAAACCTCTTAGGATGGCTAGAACTCCCCAGGCTAATTCAATATAATCATCTTACTGTAGCATTCAAGGTTATTAACCATCCAGAAAAAACACCCTCCCTTAAAAACATTATCCATCCCTACATAAACACTAGGCCACTTTGTTCCACTACAAAACTTTTGGTTCAGTCTGTTAAAGCTAACAACCTATCTGGAGAATCTTTGCAAATTCAGTAGGAAAAACCTGGAATTCGCTCCCATCTGACCTTACTCTGAACCCCTCCCTTAATCAGTTAAATAAAAAATCTAACCTAGTATTTTAAAACTCACTGGTTATGTCCTTGCTGTAACCCTGACTAAAGCCTCATCTACTTCCATATCCCTGCAATTTTTATTCACAGTATTTACCTCTTACACTAAAAGGTTAGAAAAGAGAAACTGTAACATCTTTGCAGATACTCCATATATAGCTGCACCTATAGGTTTGATAAGAGAAACTGTAACATATTTGTATATATTTCTGAATATAAACTGTATTCTTTATAGGCTTGAAATATGAGACTGTAACTTGTATGTTAATACAATATATTTGTGCATATAACTGTAACTGGCTTGTCTTTATCTGTTTGTAAGGTTGGTGCTTTTCTCCCCAGGCCTCCACTGAAAATGGACATGTATCCAGTCAGACTACCGCGGTCAACATATGTAAAATAAAATAAATAAATAAAAATAGATTGACACAAGAAATTAAGCCAATTGTTAAAATCAATCATTTTCTGTTGTTAACATGGCATCATCCTTCGTGAAGGTAGTATGCTGCTCAGTGCTAGGCTCATACCTGCCTGAGACACAATCAGCAAGGTCAATCATGCCTGGCTTCATATAATCAAGGGAGGTATGTCTCAGGTTATTAACACCCACATGGACTATGACAGAGTCGTACTGGTACCTGTGGTTCAATGACCTGAATGCCTGTGTGACTTGAGGGATCCTAGTCCCAGAAAGGCAACTAACCATGACTCTTTCCTTAGTCTGGTGAAGGGGCACTGGTGTGCCTCACTACAGAATTACCAATGACCAGGAAATTTAGTTGTGCACTGGTTGGCCTTAAGGGCTTAGTAGTGGAGTCCTGAATACAGTGTTACTATGTGTAGCTGTGAGTGGTATTTACATGATGGCTGAGGACCCTTACCACAAAACAAGAAGCAAACTTCAGAAAAACTAACAAAATAGGCAAAGTGGTATACCAGACCTTCCAAGTTTATTATTAGTGCTTTCGGACGTAACAATGACGACTTTCTTCAGACAAAAACATGAAAGAAAAAACTTCTTAGTTTAAATAAGCCACCATAAGTGACATCATCAAGTCATCAATTCACAATTAGAGCCATTTACATACAAGTAAAAGTATGGTTCATAGGTTCATAGGTTCATAGGTTCATACTAGGCTATCTGCCCAAGGGCATTTATAAGCCTAGCCCATAGTTATGTGGCTTTCGCCACCCCTTAGTTTGAATAAAAACTATGCCTATCATTTTGCTGTGCCTCTGTCAAGCAGTGACGCTGAAGTAATCCCTGGGGTATATCTGCAATCTCCCATCCATTGGTCAAGATTCCTCTTGAACAAGACCAGAGAGGTGCTCTGCCTCACATGTACCGGGATTTTGTTCCACAGCATAGGGAGTCTCTGGGTGATGAATCTGTCCCTCCAGCACGTTCTATTTATAACCGTGTCAAGGTTTAAGTCTCCCGCCTTGTGGTTCTGAGGGATCTAGATTTTTGAGGTGAAGCATATTCATCAAATCTGGGTTTGACATGGCCTTATATGTCAGGCACAGGTCACCTCTGAGCATGAGACTGAATAGAGCTGGAGTTCTTTCAGTCGGGCAGCATAAGACATATTTTTGAGACCCTTTATCCTTTTGGTGAGGAACTTTGGGGCCTTTCAAGCTGCAGCAGGTGTCTGGTCAGATACATTGGCATTGTACTCAATCATAGGTCTAATAAGTGATGAGTACAGGGGGCGATGACCTCCCTTGATCTAGATGTGAATCCCTTCATGATCAGGTGGGTGATATAGAAGGTTTTCCTAACTACTTTAGCAACATGAGTGTCAAACGAAAGGCTACTGTCAACCTGGGTCCCCAGATCTCTGATGACTTTTCTGTGCTCAGTGGATTGCCACCTATATGGTAGCTAGGGGTAGCCTTGTTTTCCCAAAGGGTATGACTATGCATTTTTGGCGTTTAACTTCAGGCCATGGCTCTGGCACCAGTTATCCATTTCTGTGAGGCCCTTCTGGAGGATATCTGTGTCAGATGTGTTTTCGACTATGCCCAGTTTGCAGTCATCTGCAAACTTTGTCAGCCATAACCCTCCTGTGTTTGCTTGTACTTCAGAAAAGTACATGCCTAACCCAGGACTGAATGATACCTGAGTGGGGTATTGTGTGAAGGGCCTTTTGCAGGGTCGGTAGGCTGTATGGACTGCCTTTCCTCATCAATGGCCTTGGTGACTGTCTCAAAGTCAACCAAGTTTAAGAGGCAGGATCTGCCTTTGAAAAGCCAAACTGAGTTGGATCCAAAGTCTGCAAGTTCCCTATGTCTTTATTTATGAGTTCCATTATGATCCTCTCCATGGCTTTGCAGATAAGGCTTGTCAAGCTAATGGGGGGGTAATTTCCAGGGTCTGTGGATGGGACCACAGTGCCCAGGCGCCCTCCCTTGGTGCGTATATCCTGGGGTGAGGCTAAGATTAAACTGTCCTAACTGTGGGTTTAATTCCTCATTGAGTTCATGAAGCACACAGCCGGGGACCATCATCCGCCCATGGATGCTGTGGGCAGTTCTCACCTGGGTTGGAGATGTTTGAATAGATATCTCTCCTTTTGGGGGGGAGACGTTTGCACTGAACCTGTCAGCCAGTATGTTGGCAAGGGTCCACCAGACTGGACGCTTGCCTTTTTGGTACAGAGTTCTTTTTTTTTGGGATTGCCTGATCCATGCAGTCCTGTAGGTGCTGGTAGAAGAGAAGGCATTAAGATTCAGCTGTTTGAGTAATGTTTACCACTTTACCACTGGCTCAGGGGAGACACACACTACTTTTAGAGTTTTGAAAATGCTTTGAGAAGTTTTTTTCTGTTTTTTTTTTTGTTTTTTTGTTTGGAGGATGGGACCTCCAGCCTCCCCAGATTAGTTTAGTGAGGGTATACTTCGGTGTTGAACATTTTTTCCCATGTTGTTGATTTTATGAACTCCAGGAATCTTTGGGTTAGAGTGTTGGGGCTTGTTAGTGTTCCCAGTCTATATTAGGTAGTTAAAGGATGGTGTTTGGAGATACATTTATCCTCCCATGTTTTCAGGAAGGCCATGTGAGGTTTGTTCCTGAGAGGAGGGTGGCCTAATGCCTGCTACAAATTGTGGGGTGGCAAGAGCCTTGCCCATATCCCGAAGCCAGGGGACAGGTGTGCAAGCCCCCTTTTGAAGCAGCGTGGCTGTCCAGCATGTCATCCCAGGCAGACAGACATTTGGATCCCCTTTGAATGACAGAATTTACTCAAGGTCAGGTCATACCTGCCTGGGCTACATAATCAGAGAGCTCCTCGATGTCTTTCATGTAGTCCGGAGAGGTACGTCTCAGGTCGCTGACACCAGCGACAATGACAACTGTGACTTGTTTACTGTGCTGTTGAGGGACCTGAGATGGAATCACCAATGACAAATGTGTCTGGCATTTTTTGTGGCCTTAAGGGCTGTGACTGTGTGGTCTATGTGTTGCATGTGTTGGAGGTGAGGTGGTAGTTGTGTGGGTGTGTGCTTGGTGGCCTCTGCTGTTTTTTGGTAAATTTTTTGATCAGTATGTATTGTGTGTGGTTACCTTCTCCTCCTGTCTGTCTTGCTAGTCCCTATGTTGAAGAGAGCTCAGCCCAGTTTTTGGCCATAGTTGCATCTCATGTATTTGTGGTCTGTGTACATGAGGCAGTTGTAATTGCCTCAATATTAGTCTACTTGGGAATCAAGTAGAGATGAACTTTTCAGTTATAAGTACAGCTCGAGAAGGGTAGTTTTAAAGAAAAATTGGAAGAGTTGTTTAACCGCCGCTGCTCTTGTGTGCAACAGTGGTAACTCCCTAAATCCAACGCACACGCTTACAGCGCGTGTTTTATCAGACAAAAGGCAGCTTCAGTGCTCCCACTCCCCACTGGTAAGCAAAAACTTCTCCGTAGCCTACAGAAACAATTTGCAACAATTAGTAACTTAAAGTGCAAATAACAGTGGGAAAGCCACAAAAGTGGGAAAGCCACAAAAATATATTATATCTGGTAGAAGTCTTTCTTTTCTCTCTGCTGCTTGGATCACTCTGCAGGCCACCACGAGGGATCTGTGTGAGTTGGTACACAGCTGGAAAAAAAGCGTTTTGCGTTTTAACTACTAGTTTCCGCTGAAACTTCACCAAAATCGACAGAAAGGCTGCTCAGTGCTTCCACACCACTGGTGGCAAAAGAAACTTCCCTCCTCCCTAATGGATCAGTGACAGGAACTAAAAACTAAAAAAGTGGTATGTATACATATATAAAACACCATTAAAATATATAAACAAACACACACACACACATATATATATGTATATACACACACAAGCATATATATTAACCCTCTCTAAGACGCACAATTCTGATTAATAAATTAATAAACTAACAATATATGTTGTGTATATACTAAACTACATATATGGTCAATTAATCCATAACCAAATAAGTATAAAGGTACATTCTATCAAATTGACGTCTTTCTGAAGATTTTAATCTTAATAAACATTTTAAAGAACATGACTCATTTAGGCCTGGGTACATATAGGCATTAGTTAGAACTTGCCACCATAGTTCTCTTTGCTCTAATAACAGATGCCATGGGCCACCCCTAATATTTTCTTTTACCTGCTCTTTAACAAGAAACAAAAATGAATGCCCAGGATGTTCATTTATATGCTTAGCTAATGCATTGTTGCAGTTCTTCCTTTGTATGCTGTTTGGCATCTACTTCTCTGAAGTACAGGCCAACACTAAGGGACTCTGGTTAACAAAGTTCGCAGATGACTGCAAACTGGGAGCCATTATTGAATCTCCAAATGATGTGGGTATTCTACAACAGGGCCTTACAGAAACATATGCTTGGTGCCAGAGCCACGGGCACAAGCTCAATGCCAAGAAATGTATAGTTACCCCCTTGGGAAAAAACATGTACCCGTGAATTACCACATAGGTGGCAGTACACTAAACACCAAAAGTGTGATAAGAGACTTAGGGACACAGGTGGACAGTGGTCTCACCTTTGATAACCACATCGCCACAACAGTCAGGAAATCCTTCTATGTGTCACACCTCATCACTAAGGGCTTTTCATCCAGAAAAAAAATGTCATTGTCCCACTGTACTCATCCCTCATTAGACCCATTATAGAATACAACACCTCGTTTGGTATGTACCTCACAAGACATCTGCAACAACTGGAAAGGCCACAGAAATACCTCACTAAGAGAATCACAAGCCTAAAGCAGATGCCCGATGCTGACTGTCCCAGCTATACTCTGTCGCATATTGTCTACTCAGAGGCGATCTCTGCTTAACATACAAGGCCATGTCAAACCCAGAGTTGTTGGACATGCTACACTTAAAGAAATCCCAATCCGTCAGAGTCACATGCTCCGGGGATCTAAACCTTGTCATCACAATGAACAAAACATGCTGGAGGGATAGGTTCCTGACCCAGAGACTCCCCAGACTCTGGAATAGACTGCCCATACATGTCAAGCAGAGCGCCTCTTTGGCCCTCTTCAAAAGGAAACTTGATGATTGGATGGTAGATAGGAAATTCACCCCTGGGATCATGTCAGTCGCCCTGCTAGACAGGGGTCTAGGGAAGTAAATACTGTGGGAAGAAATAGCCAAGGGATTGTATAGGCCCTAGGGCCGATAGCCTAGTACCAACCTATGATCATAAATTTGTTGCTTAAATTGTCTTTCAGTTTTCCCTATATAAAACCATGAGCAACGGTGGCACTCCACCAAATAAACAACTCGGGGCTGTTGCAATTATATCTACCATTAATAGAATAAGTAACATTTCCTATATAAAACTTAGTCGAAGTTTTAATAAATTTACAATAATTCCAACACCCACATTTTAGCATAACTCCAGTTCTATAATTACAATGTATGTCCCTCTCAATAAAGTTTTTAAGGTTAAAACCTCTTTTATAAATTGAGTGTCATCAACAAGCACAGTCCAGTTCTTACATAAAATATTTATTACGTATTTAGCATCAAGTAAAAAGGGAGTACTAAAAGTTAGTGCAAAATTACAATCGTTTCTATCAGACAAAATACTATTTTGTAATATTAAATTATTTGGCCTTTCTTCTTCCATTTCTGCAAGACTGCACAATATAGGTCTAAACCATCCTGATTCACGCTTATGGGTAACCTCAAATGTTAATTCATCAATTAATTTGTGTTGGTGCCCACGAGCTAAGAACATTTCTTTAAGCAAAAGACATTCATGTAAAAAATCCTGTTTGAGGGTGGTCATCCGGGCTGCCCGTACTAGGTGTTCTTTTACAATGGACCACTATTGGTAATATGGGTGGGTGCTTTCAAAATGTAAAAAACAATTCGAATATGTAGGTTTCTGATATATTTTAGCAGTATAACATCTTTGGTTAATAACACATCCAAAAATGCTATGGTAGCAGTATTAAATTCAAATGTGAATTTCAAAAAGGTAGTCATCTCAGATAGTTTCTGAACAAATTCAGAAGCATGAGTCTCATCACAATTAAACATCACAAATATAAGATCTAGATAGCGTATATACACCATATAATATGTTGTTTGAAGTAGTCATGGCAGAATAACATTTCATTTTCCCGGTATGCCATGACACAATTAGCAAAGCTAAAAAAACACCTGATAATCCACAACATCAATAAAAATTTAATAGAACAACAAAGCTTTCAGATACAAATTATCTTTCTTCCATGTCTCATATAAAACAGCCATTAAAACAGCATTTTTATCCCATTCAAAAACATATCACATGACACAGCAGCCTATCAAAAAGCAACAATCAAAGCAACAAGTAGACTTTTAAAAGCACAGTAGCAGTATAACATTTATCACTTTTTCTTCACTTTCTGTTGTTTAAATTTTAACAATGGTTTCAATGTAACCTGTTTATTGAGGCCAGGATGTTTATCCACTTCTAGGCAGATAATCCACTCATATTCCTTCATATCTACATTATTTACAAAGTCTCCACGTCGAATACTTGGATAAATTACATGTATAACTCTAAAACTAAACTGATGTGAGTCATCAGTGTCACTAATATGTTTAGCCAAGGAATTAGTCAATATTCCTCTCCTAATCTCAGACCTATGTTCTATGATCCTGTCTTTTAATTTTCTGGTTGATTTTTCTACATAAAAACCCAAGTATTTTTTACAAGTGGCAAGATATATAATAAATGGTGTGTTACATGTTGCACTACAACAAAAAACACATTTCTTTCCATTCACAGGATGTATAAATTCAGTGGATTGGTTTAAACTTGAACAGCAGGAGCAGTTGTAACAGGGGAGGGTACCCTTTCTATTAAACGTTCTTATTTTAGTGTTGTTTAATGAAAAATCCTTGTAGCATAATAATTTCTTTAAATTATTACAATTCCTATAAGTAAAGTTAGGTCTATTTGTAAGCCAACTTTCATGACCTGGTATAGCTTTCAGGATATCCCAATTCTTACTTATAACATTCTCTATTGTTCTACTAGCTGTGCTATAAGTCATAAGATATCTCAAGGGCTGTAATGAGGTCACTCTCTATCCTTCAGAAGCAGTATCAGCCTGATTAAAAAAAATAAGGTCTCGCTTTTGAATCCCTTACTCTTAAGGCATCCTTTCTGTTTCTATTTCTTCCATATTATAGCCTCTCTCAATAAAATTATAAGTAATTTCTTGCATCTGGATATGACAGGTCTCTGATCTGGTATTCGTCCTACTGGCATGCAGGTATTAACCCTTAAGGACACTGTTAAAGGTCATTCTTGCATGCATGCTTCTCTTGTGCAGATATTTTTTTTACCTGTACGTCCTTTTTATATATGCTTGTCTCTAGACCTGACCTTGTCATTTCCAACCTAACATAAAGAAAATTCACAAAATCTTTAGCAAATTCCATCTCAGACTTAAGAAATTCAAGGTGGTAGGTTAAATATTCGTAGAACCCATGTAACTCTGCAACAGTCCCCATGCCAAACTAAAAAAAATATCATCCACAAAACGCTTGTAAAATGATATCTTTGGTGCATATATATTAGAATTTCCATACAGGTATACACTCTACCATCTACCCAGTGTTAAATTAGCATACGTATTGGCTATAGCAGTGCCCATGGCCGTTCCTGAAATCTGGTGATAGATCTGTTTATTGAAAGTAAAAATATTCCCCAAAACTAGATCTAATAATTCATATATAGTTTCAATACGTCTTGCAGGAAGTGTTCCTGTAGAATATCTCTAATACAATCAATTCCATAGCTATTCGGAATCACAGTGAACAAAGATTTTATATCTAATGTCACCAGAATCAGACAGTCATGGGCACAACCATTATACCAAGTATGCATTTGTGTTAAAAAAATCTCTTGTGTCCTTAATGTAGCTAGGTATATATTTCAAATAACCCTTCAAGAGATCCTGTAAGTACACTGATATAGATTCAGTCATCCATCCTCTCCCCGATACTATGGGTCTCATCGGGGGTCTGTCTAGAGATTATGGATTTTTGGTCGTCCATAAAGCACAAGAATTATTGGACATGGTACACTAAGGAAGTGGAAGATGTCAATATCTATGTCTCCCATTACCTGTAGGTCAAAAATACATATATTAATTTTACTAATCATGGCATCTACTTCCTTACCACTAATAGGTTTAAATACAAGTTCATCTGACAGTAATTCAGTGATGAGTATAAATATTGTTCTAAATCCATTACTACAATAACACCTCCTTTATCTGCCTCCTTTATAACTATTTGTGTATTATCCTGTAGTGATTTCAATGCTTGAGTCTCTTCAGATGTTAAATTGTATATTTTTATGAAATATTTTCTAACATGAATGCTACAAATTTCCTTTTCACAAATATTAGTGAAAACATTAATAACTGGATCACTAACGGGAATAAACGTGCTGCTTCTTTTTAGATGGTTAACCACAATATTATTATTACTCTTAAAAATATTCCTTAAGTTCAAGCCCCTTGAGAACAGATTCAAGTCAGTAATCGCATGTACCAGATCATCGGTACCTGCCGGAACAAACTTAGTTCCTTGTGATAGTAGGGACATTTCTGCCTCAGTTAGCCTATAGTTGGAAAGGTTAACAACCATAGGATGACTCACCCCAGAAGTCTCTCTATTCAAGTTAATTTTGACAGTAGTTTGAACAGTCTCTATACTAAAACATATAAAATGTTCATTAGATTGGGCAAGAACATCCATATTATTAGTTGCTACCACATCACAATTGTCATACTGTCCTATCCTCTGTGGATCTCCCATCAATTCCAAACCATCAGATAAATCACAAATATCTATATCTGTAGTTATTATTGCATCCCTATTAGTAGGATGTTCTGTATTCAGAATCTCTCCTATTGTTGGTGCATTTTCAATTATACAATCAGATTCATTTTCAGATAGAGTCATACCCAAAAGGTGCTTAGATGTCTCTCCAGTATTACCCATATTAGAACTTGACCCAGTCATATCAACCACTTGATCAACACGTTTATCTGCGAGATAGTTATAAAGAGTTGGCAATTCATGACCATTACATTTTCTATTCAGACGGGGGCTTAAAGGGCTCTTGTTTCTAGTTTGTACATAGCAATTCACTGTTTCACCATGTTGCTGGTCAGGCCCACTCACATGATTACTCACAAAAATATTCTTATCGAAATTACCATATTCCATTGGATGATTCAGTTGTTCACTCTCTTTCCACTGATGGTTAATTAACAGTTCATCATTTGCCTGCTCATTAATTAAAATAGAACCCATGTGTTGACTGCTATTTTCATTTAATGCATTTTCTGTAACAATACTCAACACAGGGTTTTTTTTTTAAATTGCTAATGATCCCATTTGTTTATTAAGCTTATTACCACTTAACCCCATTAAAATAGAGCTATCTTCCAGTCGTACGTGACCAACCTGATCAGCAGCACATGAAACAGATCTTTCGGACACAGGAGCCAAAGCTCCAGTATTTAAAAATGAACTACATATTAAATTCTGTGACCTTTGGTCATTCCAAGGAGTTTCATTATAATTATAAGTCATGTTACTATCAACACCATATTTTTTAAAACCAATACAGGTATTAGTATGGTCAGTAGATATTACGTTCTACAACATATTTACATTTTGTGGTAAGAGCATGATGTTTCTAAGTGTGCAATTCAATTCACAAGAAGCTATTTCCTCCTGCCTACACGGCCGTTTACCTATATTATTTGCATGGTCGGTAAACATCATGTTTTCCAGTGTACTTACATTTTGTAACAAAGGCATGATGTTTCCAAGCATGCTATTCAGCTCACAAGGAGCTACTTCCATCTGCCTACACGGCCATTTGCTCATATTAGGTACATCAAAATTATTCATTGATTCCCACAAACTTCGGCCGTTCCATAAAACCTCGTTACAAACTCTTAATGCAACCACCATCCAAAGGGTTAATTTCGACCGTTAAACCAGTATAACCATAAGCATTAGAAACAACATTTGCATAATTTTTACCACATAGAACTTTATCATGATTATGAAAAGCATTTAAACAATCCCAAGCACATACACAATTTAAAACAGTATCATTATTAAGTCCCATTGGAGAACGACCAGAGGGCAAACCGCAACAGCATTCTACCATTAAGTCCAAGCTTTTCGCACATTTAAAGACAGTCTTACCATTATTTCTCACTGTTTTAGAGTCCTGCTTCTTGTTGTAGGGCCATTTCTTATTCTTCCTCTTGATCTTGATTGCTGTTTTGAAGTGTCCCGCCTCCAGATCATTAGTTTTTCTGGAAGCTGCATTTTTATACCCTGGTCTATTCCTAAAAATCTTTTCCCTTGCTGGATTTCCTTTTCTTTCACTGTAGTTAAGTGCACATCTGACCCAGGTCTCGCCTGAAGTTCACTCGGACGAGAAGATGTAGCAGGCGGGTCCATAGTCTCTCTACTTGCTTCTGATTGGTCAGCTAAAGGCAAAGGCTCATTCGCTATATATTGCGATTCCGTGCTTGGTTGAAACTCATCTAACTCATACATGGAACCCCAGGAAACCTTTTGAAATGAATTTGGTTTAGCTTTTTAATTTTTTTCATTCATAAGACTCTTTGGCCATGAAAAAATATCACTAGTATTAAAGTCATTAATGTCACGCCTAAGTTTTTTCTTCTTAGTAAGTTCTAATTGGTTATCAAAAGCATCAAGTCTCTCCATCATGGCAACAAACAGGGAAACATTATCATTAAAAGCTGATGACTCGACAAGCTGTTTTTCTAGAGCATTGATCTCCAAGCACAACTCATTCTCTTTAGGTGTAAAAACCTCATTCATGAGTAACATATAGTCCAAACTAAGTCTTATATTCAGTTCCTGACACTTTTTTAGTAGCTCAGGATAGGTATTGCCGTAAGAGGGCATATTTAAAACTCTTAGCCCTCGAGGCATAATACCTAAATTCAACTATGCATTGAAGCTAAAATGCTGCTTCTCACTTTATGCTCTAGTGTCTGAATCACAGCACAAAAAGCATTTCTCTCAGGTCTCAATTCAGTAGAGCTTACTTCTTTATTAGTCAAAAGGCCAGTCTGTTCCAACAAAGGGTTCTCCCTCAGTAGCAGTCCATTCAAGGAACAATTTAAGGAAACATTTTCCAAAATAGCAGGCTGTGTCATGATGCAAAACTTGTAAAATGATGTCCACTACTCTACCAAACAAGCAAACAGCAAATCACAAAAAAGTGAGCTAGTGGCAAAGTGGAGGATACAAAAGAAACAACTTCAAGCAAAAAAAAAAACAGATGATACTCCACACCATCAATAAAAATTTAATAGAACGACAAAACTTTCAGATAAAAACTATCCTTATTCAGTGTCTCATATAAAACAACCATTTTTATCCCATTAAAAAACATATCACATGACAGCAGCCTATCAAAAAGCAACAATTAGACTTTTAAAAGCACAGTAGCAGTATAACATTTATTATCACTTTTTCTTCACTTTCTGTTGTTTAAATTTTAACAATGGCTTCAATGTAACCTGTTTATTGAGGCCAGAATGTTTATCCACTTCTAGGCAGATAATCCACTCATATTCCTTCATATCTACATTATTTACACGGTCTCAATGTCTAATACTTGGATAAATTACATGTTTAACTCTAAAACTAAGCCGATGTGAGTCATCAGTCTCACTAATATGTTTAGCCAAGGATTTAGTCAATATTCCTCTCCTAATCTCAGACATATGTTCTATGATCCTGTCTTTTAATTTTCTGGTTGATTTTTCTACATAAAAACCCAAGTATTTTTTACAAGTGGCAAGATGTATAATAAATGGTGTGTTACATGTTGCACTACAACAAAAAAACAAATTTCTTTCCATTCATAGGATGTATAAATTCAGTGGATTGGTTTATATTTGAACAGCAGGAGCAGTTGTAACAGGGGAGGGTACCCTTTCTATTAAATTTTCTTATTTTAGTGTTGTTTAATGAAAAATCCTTGTAGCATAATAATTTCTTTAAATTATTACAATTCCTATAAGTAAAGTTAGGTCTATCTAGAAGGCAACTTTCATGACCCGGTATATCTTTCAGGATATCCCAATTCTTATAACATTCTCTATTGTTCTACTAGCTCTGCTATAAGTCATATGATATCTCAAGGGTTGTAATGAGGTCACTCTCAACCCTTCAGAGAATGAGTTGTGCTTGTAGATTAATGCTCTAGAAAAACAGCTTGTCGAGTCATCAGCTTTTAATGATAATGTTTCTCTGTTTGATGCCATGATGGAGAGACTTGATGCTTTTGATAAGCAATTAGAACTTACTACGAAGAAAAAACTTTGGTGTGACATTAATGACTTTAATACTAGTGATATTTTTTCATGGCCAAAGAGTGTTATGAATGAAAAAAATGAAAAAGCTAAACCAAATTAATTTCAGAAGGTTTCCCGGGGTTCTATGTACGAGTTAGATGAGTTTCAACCAATCACAGGATCGCAATGTACAGAGAATGAGCCTTTGCTGTTAGCTGACCAATCATAAGCAAGTAGAGAGACTATGGACCCGCCTACTACATCTTCTCGTCTGAGTGAACTTCAGGTGAAACCTGGGTCAGATGTGCACTTAACTACAGTGGAAGAAAAGGAAATTCAGCAAAGGAAAAGTTTTTTTAGGAACAGACCAGGGTGTAAAAATGCAGCTTCCAGAAAAACTAGTGATCCGGAGGTGCGACACTTCAAAACAGCGATCGAGAGGGAGAATAAGAAATGGCCCTACAACAAGAAGCAGGACTCTAAAACAGTGAGAAGTAATGGTAAGTTTGTCTTTAAATGTGCAAAAAGCTTGGACTTAATGGCAGAATACTGTTGCGTTTTGCCTACTATTCATTCTCTAATGGGACTTAATAATGATACTGTTTTAAATTGTGTATGTGCTTTGGATTGTTTAAATGCTTTTCATAATCATAATAAAGTTCTATGTGATAAAAATGATGCAAATATTTTTAATATTTATGGTTATACTGGTTTAACGGCCGATATTGACCCTTTGGAAGGTGGTAGTGTTAAGAGTTTAAACCATAATAGTAATGAGGCTTTATGGAACGGCCAAGATTTGTGGGAATCAATGAATAATTTTAATGTACCTAATATGAGCAAACAGCTGTGTAGGCAGATGGAAGTAGCGCCTTGTGAGCTGAATAGCATGCTTGGAAACATCATACCTTTGTTACAAAATGTAAGTACATTGGAAAACATGACATTTACCGACCATGCAAATAATATAGGTAAACGCCCGTGTAGGCAGGAGGAAATAGCTTCTTGTGAATTGAATAGCACACTTAGAAATATCATGCTCTTACCACAAAATGTAAATATGTTGGAGAATGTAATGTCTACCGACCATACTAATACCTGTATTTGTTTTAAAAAATATGCTTTTGATGGTAACATGACATAATTATAATGAAACTCCTTGGAATGACCAAAGGTTACAAAATTTAATATGTCGTTCATTTTTAAATACTGGAGCTTTGACTCCTGTGTCCAAAAGATCTGTTTCATGTGCTGCTGATCAGGCTGGTCACGTACAACTGGAGATAGCTCTATTTTAATGGGGTTAAGTGGTAATAAGCTTAATAAACAAATGGGATCATTAGTGATTTTAAAACCCCCGTGTTGAGTATTTTTACAGAAAATGCATTCAATGAAAATAAGAATCAACACATAGGTTCTATTTTAATTAATGAGCAGGCAAATGGTGAACTGTTAATTAATCATCAGCAGAAAGAGAGCGAACAATTGAATCATCCAATAGAATATGGTAATTTCGATAAGGATATTTTTATGAGTCATCATGTGAGTGGGCCTGACCAGCAATATGGTGAAGCAGTGAATTGCTATGTACAAACTAGAAACAAGAGCCCTTTAAGCCCCCTTCTGAATAGAAAATGTAATGGTCATGAGTTGTCAACCCTTTATAACTATCTTGTAGATCAACGTGTTGATCGAGTGTTTGATATGACTGGGTCAAGTTCTAATATGAGTATCACTGGAGAGACATCTAAGCACCTTTTGGGTATGACTCGATCTGAAAATGAATCTGATTGTATAATTGAAAATGCACCAACAATAGGAGAGATTCTGAATACAGAACATCCTACTAATAGGGATGCAATAATAACTACAGATATAGATATTTGTGATTTATCTGATGGTTTGGAATTGGGAGATCCACAGAGGATAGGACAGTATGTCAGTAGTGATGTGGTAGCAACTAATAATATGGATGTTCTTGCACAATCTAATGAACATTTTATATGTTCTAGTATAGAGACTGATCAAACTACTGTCAAAGTGAACTTGAATAGAGAGACTTCTGGGGTGAGTCGTCCTATGGTTGTTAACCTTTCTGACTATAGGCTAACTGAGGCAGAAATGTCCCTACTATCACAAGGAACTAAGTTTGTTCCGGCAGGTACCGATGATCTGGTACATGCGATTACTGACTTGAATCTGTTCTCAAGGGGTCTGAACTTAAAGAATATTTTTAAGAGTAATAATGATACTGTGGTTAACCATCTAAAAAGAAGCAGCACATTTATTCCTGTTAGTGATCCAGTTATTAATGTTTTCACTAATATTTGTGAAAAGGAAATTTGTAGCATTTATGATAGAAAAGATTTCATGAAAATATACAATTTAACATCTGAAGAGACTCAAGCATTGAAATTACTACAGGATAATACACAAATAGTTATAAAGGAGGCAGATAAAGGAGGTGCTATTGTAGTAATGGATTTAGAACAATATTTGTACTCTATCACTGAATTACTGTCAGATGAACTTACATTTAAACCTATTGGTGGTAAGGAAGTAGATGCCATGATTAGTAAAATTAATATATGTATTTTTGACCTACAGGTAATGGGAGACATAGATATTGACATCTTCCACTTCCTTAGTGTACCATGCCCAATAACCCCTGTGCTTTATGGACTACCAAAAATCCATAAATCTCTAGAGAGACCACCGATGAGACCCTTAGTATCGGGGAGAGGGAGGATGATTGAATCTATATCAGTGTACCTACAGGATCTCTTGAAGGGTTATTTGAAATATATACCTAGCTATATTAAGGACACAGGAGATTTTCTAACACAACTGCATACTTGGTATAATGGTTGTGCCTATGACCATCTGATTCTGGTGGCATTAGATATAAAATCTTTGTTCACTGTGATTCCGAATAGCTATGGAATTGATTGTATAGAAAAATTCTACAGGAACATGGATGTCTTCCTGCTAGACATATTGAAACTATATGTGAATTTTTAGATCTAGTTTTGGAGAATAATATTTTTACTTTCAATAAACAGATCTATCACCAGATTTCAGGAATGGCTATGGGCACTGCTATAGCCAATACATATGCTAATTTAACATTGGGTAGATGGTAGAGTGTATACCTGTATGAAAATTCTAATATATATGCACCAAAGATATCATTCTACAAGCATTTTGTGGATGATATTTTTTTAGTTTGGCATGGGACTGTTGCAGAGTTACATGGGCTCTACGAATATTTAAACAACACCCTTGAATTTCTTAAGTTTGAGATGGAATTTGCTGAAGATTTTGTGAATTTTCTTGATGTTAGGTTGGAAATGACAAGGTCAGGTCTAGAGACAAGCATATATATAAAAAAGACGTACAGGTAAATAAATATCTGCACAAGAGAAGCATGCATGGAAGAAGGACTTTTAAAAGTGTTCTTAAGAGTCAATACCTGCGAGCCAGTAGACTGAATACCCGATCAGAGGCCTGTCACATCCAGATGCAAGAAATGACTAATAATTTTATTGAGAGGGGCTATATTATGGAAGAAATAGAAACAGCCAGAAGGGATGCCTTAAGAGTAAGGGATTCAAAAGTGAGACCTTATTTTTCTTAATCAGGCTGATACTGCTTCTGAAGGATCGAGAGTGACCTTATTACAGCCCTAGAGATATCTTATGACTTATAGCAGAGCTAGTAGAACAATAGAGAATGTTATAAGTAAGAATTGGGATATCCTGAAAGCTATACCGGGTCATGAAAGTTGGCTTCTAAGTAGACCTAACTTTACTTATTGGAATTGTAATAATTTAAAGAAATTATTATGCTACAAGGATTTTTCATTAAACAACACTAAAATAAGGATGTTTAATAGAAAGGGTACCCTCTCCTGTTACAACTGCTCCTGCTGTTCAAGTGTAAACTAATCCACTGAATTTATACATCCTGTGAATGGAAATAAATTTGTTTTTTGTTGTAGTGCAACATGTAATGCACCATTTATTATATATCTTGCCACTTGTAAAAAATGCTTGGGTTTTTATGTAGGACAATTGACCACAAAATTAAAAGACAAGATTATAGAACATAGGTCTGAGATTAGGAGAGCAATATTGACTAATTCCTTGGCTAAACATATTAGTGAGACTGATGACTCACATCAGTTTAGTTTTAGAGTTATACATGTAATTTATCTAAGTATTAGACGAGGCTTTGTAAATAATGTAGATATGAAGGAATATGAGTGGATTATCTGCCTAGAAGTGGATAAACATCCTGACCTCAATAAACAGGTTACATTGAAACCAGTGTTACAGTGGTAGTGTTGTTACCTCACAGCAAGTGGTTCTTCCGTTCGATTCTCGGCTTGGCTTGGGAGTGCCTTCTGTGTGGAGTCTGCATGTCCTCCCTGTGGTTGGGTAGCGTTCAAAAGACATGTGTGCGTAAATGGGCATGCCTTCGTTGAAGGTTGGGCATTGAGCTGGCACCTCGACATTTTGTAAAAATCTACTGCCAGTCATTAGCGGACCGAAGTTCTGCTGTGGCGACACTTTACCGGGAAAAGCCGAAAGACAAACAAACATCGAAACCAGTGTTAAAATTTAAACAACAGAAAGTGAATAAAAAGTGATAATAAATGTTATACTGCTACTGTGCTTTTAAAAGTCTAATTGTTGCTTTTTGATAGGCTGCTGTGTCATGTGATATGTTTTTGAATGGGATAAAAATGCTGTTTTAATGGCTATTTTATATGAGACACTGAAGAAAGTTAGTTTGTATTTGAAAGCTTTGTCGTTCTATTTAATTTTTATTGATGGTGTGGAATATCATCTTTTTTTTGCTTGAATTTGTTTCGTTTGCATCCTCCACTTTGCCACTAGCTCACTTTTTTGTGATTTACAATTAGCAAAGCTCCCACCACAGGGGGAGCCCATAGCTATCCCTGATTTTTGAAAATAAATATCACCCCCAAATAAAATGTAGTTGTTAGCCAAAATGATATCCAACAAATATTCAATCAGATTTATCTCCTCACCCGCAACACCTAGTTTGTGTAAGAATTCACGGGTCCACGTTATTCCTAAAGTTTGCGGGATTACCATGTACAGGTTCTGGACATCAATAGTTAGAAAATTATACTCACCATTGAAGTCCAGGCCATTAATGTTCTTAAGGAAATCCCAGGAATCATGACAAATTTGTGACTGATCATTAAGATATTTCTTCAATTTGGCATCAACCACTTTAGCACATCCATGGGTGATACTATTTCAGCCATCAACAATAGGCCAAAGGTATGGGTTATTTAAGTTCTTATGTAACTTAGGAAGCCCAAATATAGTAGGTGTAACTGGAGAAGGTATGGTCAAGTAATTATATATGTCTAAATCTACAGTTCGGTCAATAAATAGGTCATTTAATAGTGTCCTAATACATTGGTAGGCTCCATGAAGTTGGTTAACAGATGCTTTTTCATAATATTCATAGCTCAAAATACTTAACATTCTGTTAGAATAATCTTCCTCTGTCATTAACACCATACCACCACCTTTATCTGGTTTAAGGATTCTAATATTAAAGTTTCTCAAAAAATCAAGGGCATTCAATTGATTCTCCAACAAAGTATTCTTAAAAGTCCTATTGCCATAAGGTTGTCCCTGCATAACATTTCTCAGGTCGAGTTCACAAAGTTTCTCAAATAGCAATAGTGAATTATGAAGAAGTGCATGAAATATGCTAGAAATGCGGTAATTAGCATTAGGGTTAATAGTGTTACCCAATAATAAGTTTAAATTTAATTTACGAACAAACAACTTTAAATCCAACAACGTGTTGGCTAGACTCATATTCTTAGGAGGCACAAACAAC
The DNA here is from genome assembly GCF_019279795.1 of Protopterus annectens. Classification (NCBI taxonomy): domain Eukaryota; kingdom Metazoa; phylum Chordata; order Ceratodontiformes; family Protopteridae; genus Protopterus; species Protopterus annectens. Next base: position 394,020,393 of record NC_056750.1, read on the forward strand.
AGTCCCATGGATAACATTTCTATAACTTCATTAGGCACATCATCAAACTCAGTATAATTGCAGATTTTAAGGTCATCTGTGTTGTTTAGAAGAATTCAGGGGTAAAGTACATCATTACCAGTGTCAGCAGAACTCAATATAAGCCCAGCAATCATCTCCGGCATCTGTTGATCTTGTTGCAATGAGAAGTTATGTTGGAACCACCTGGTCTTGGATTATTCACATTTTGGCGGTTCTGAAAACCCGAAGTGTAAGAATCCTGATAATTATTTCTTTGTTGGCTCAAAATCCGTTGGCTGCATCCGGGTGAAAGTTTAGTAGTAGGTTCTGATGTATTCAGTGCCTCAGTGTCATCTGCTAAACCGGAAGAGGTGGATGCTTGACTGGATTCCCTTTCATGGTTATTTGGCGAATCAAATTCAACAGATGGATGATTGACATTGGCACCAGCCAAAGGTGTAGGTGGGTCAGCTGTGACATTGTTGTAATCCCTCTGGTCACGCTGAAATTTTTTGTTTTTAACAGTCTTCAATTTGTCAACTGTCTGCTCAATACTAGTATAAATACGAATATGATCGTATTTATATCTGAGGAAATCAGTGTCATCTTTTATACTTCTTTCCAAGTCCATCAAGTAATTTCTTAACACATCCGACTGCAAGGCATAGTGATTAATGAGCAATGTTAAAAACTTACATCCCTGTCTGTCGAAAAGGTTAAGTAATTCTTTATGAAATGATGAATTATGAACCAGTCCAGAGGGGAAATGCCACTGCCATAGCCCCTTCGGTATATGTGAACGGGAAATAAGGAATTTCAAGTTGCAGTTTTTTGAATTTAAAACATTTCTGATCAAATTGCTTTAACTTTTCAGTAATGTTGTGAGTAGTAGACTGATTGTTAGTGTGCATAATATTATTTGAAACTGCAACACTATAGGTAAGATGAATGGTTGAATTCAAACAGTCCATAAGAGAGGGTAAAGTACCAGGGGCTGTATCATTAATTCCCCGAATATGATTTTCCTCCTGGTGCCTGATCTGCAGTGGAGCAGAAACATTAGGCAGTCCATTAGCAACAGATAAAGGAAGGGGATCAGGGGAAATGTTAGATAAAGTCATATTACCCCTAGTTTCTGGAACAGTAGATTCTGCCACATGAGATGTGTGACAAAAGTTGTTGGGTCTCAGTGATAACTCATCCAAATGAGACATCAGATTTTGAATTAATAGTATCAAGTTCCCATTGGGATTTGTTCCACTTTCAGATGGAAAATTCGATTTATCCTGAGAAAACAATGGTTGCGAGTCTGGGTCTAAACCACTTGTCACAGTAAAAAACAATACCACAAAACAAGAAGCAAACTACAGAAAAACAAACAATATAGGCAAAGTGGTGTACCAGACCTTCCAAGTTTATTGTTAGCACTTTCGGGCGTAACAATGTACGACCTTCTTCAGACGAAACATGAAAGAAAAAATGTCCTAGTTTAAATAAGCCAGTAGAAGTGACATCATTAAGTCATCAATTCACAATTAAAGAGACATTTGCATATAAGTAAAAGTATGGTATGTATAAATATATAAAACACCATTAAAAATATATAAACATATATAATATGCATAAGCATATATATCAACCCTCTCTAAGACACATAATTATGATTAATAAATTAATAAACTAACAATATATGTTGTGTATATACTAAACTACATATAGTCAATTAATCCATAACCAAATAAGTATAAAGGTATGTTCTATCAAACTGACGTCATTCTAAAGATTTTAATCTTAACAGACATTTTAAAGAACATGACTCATTTAGGCCTGGGTACATATAGGCATTTGCTAGAATTTGCCACCATAGTTCTCTTTGCTCTAATAACAGATGCCATGGGCCACCCCTAATATTTTCTTTTACCTGCTCTATAACAAGAAACAAAAATAAATGCCCAGGATGTTCATTTATATGCTTAGCCAATGCATTGTTCCAGTCCTTCCTTTGTATGCTGTACCGATGTTCATAAATGCGTTGCTTCAATAGTGAGGAGATAAATCTGATTGAATATTTGTTGGGTATCATTTTGGCTAATAACTACATTTTATTTGGGGGTGATATTTATCTTCAAAAATTAGGGATAGCTATGGGCTCCCCCTGTGGTGGGAACTTTGCTAATTGTGTCATGGCATACTGGGAAAATTAAATGTTATTCTGCCATGACCACTTCAAACAACATGTTATATGGTATATACGCTATCTAGATGACATATTTGTGATGTTTAATGGTGATGAGACTCATGCTTCTGAATTTGTTCAAAAGCTATCTGAGATGACTACATTTTTGAAATTCAGATTTGAATTTAATACTGATACCATAGATTTTTGGATGTGTTATTAACTAAAGACAGAGTTAATAAATGTTATACTGCTAAAATATATCAGAAACCTACATATTCAAATTGTTTTTTACATTTTGAAAGCACCCACCAATATACCAAAAGTGGTCCTTTGTAAAAGGATAACTAGTATGGGCAGCCCAGATGACCACCCTCGAACAGGATTTTTTAGATGAGTGTCTTTTGCTTAAAGAAATGTTCTTAGCTCATGGGTACCCACACAAATTAATTGATGAGTTAACATTTGAGGTTACCCATAAGTGTGAATCAGGATGGTTTAGACTGTGTAGTCTTGCAGAAATGGAAGAAGAAAGGCCAGATAATTTAATATTATAAAATAGTATCTTGGGTGATAGAAACAATTGTAATTTTGCACTTACTTTTAGTACCCCCTTTTCACTTGATGCTAAATACGTAATGAATATTTTATGTAAGAACTGGGCTGTGCTTGTTGATGACGCCCAAATAAGAGTTAAGTTCCCTGAAGTGCCCAAAATAATTTATAAAAGAGGTTTTAACCTTAAAAACTTTATTGAGAGGGATATATATTGTAATTATAGAATTGGGGGTATGCTAAAATGTGGGTGTTGCAGTTATTGTAAATTTATTAAAACTTCGACTAAGTTTTCTATAAGAAATGTTACTTATTCTATTAATGGTCGATATAATTGCAACAGCCCCAGAGTTGTTTATTTGGCAGAGTGCTAACATTGCTCACGGTTTTATATAGGGAAAACGGAAAGACAATTGAAGCAACGAATTTATGAACATCAGTACAGCATACATAGGAAGGATTGCAACAATGCATTAGCTAAGCATATAAATGAACATCCTGGGCATTCATTTTTGTTTCTTGTTATAGAGCAGGTAACAGAAAATATTAGGGGTGGCCCATGGCATCTGTTATTAGAGCAAAGAGAACTATGGTGGCAAGTTCTAACTAATGCCTGAATGTACCCGGGCATAAATGAGTCATGTTTTTTAAAATGTCTATTAAGATTAGAATCTTTAGAAAGACGTTAATTTGATAGAACCTTTATACTTATTTGGTTATGGATTAATTGACTATATATGTAGTTTAGTATATATATATATATATATATATATGTTTATATATTTTTAATGGTGTTTTATATATGTCTACATACCATAATTTTACTTATATGTAAATGTCTCCTTAATTGTGAATTGATGACTTGATGATGTCACTTCCGGTGGCTTATTTAAACTAAGATGTTTTTTCTTTCATGTTTTTGTCTAAAGAAGATCGTATATTGTTACACCCGAAAGCGCTAGCAATAAACTTGGAAGGCCTGGTATACCACTTTGCCTATTTTGTTCATGATGGCTGAGGACCCTTTTTTGATTGCACTGTGCAGCAGGTCTTTGTGTTTTAGGAAGGTTACCTGTACGTGCCTCAGATTAAATAGTTTTATGTGCTGGATCTTTACCCTATGCAGTAGGTGTGGTGCAAGTGTCCCTGACATCCTCTATGGGATTAGTTTTGGTTGTATGAGAGAGTTTTGCCTCCAGCATTAAAGTACATTTTTACCTCTTGCATGTTTTATCTGGTTTATTAAGAATAAGTGGGTTATCAGTGTACATGAGGCAATTCCTGCAATGCCTCAGAATACCCATCTTAAACAGAGTGGCCACAGAGACAGTCAGGAAATGTATCCATGGCTGCTTATCTACTAGAGAGGAGTGAGGGAAATTTAAATATTGAATAGGTCAATAAGACAAGGAACTTGATAAGCAATGCTCAGCTATGCACAAACTAGATGCTCTAGTAGTTAAAAATATCTGTCTAGACATTAAGGGTATTTTATGGGAAACTTGCATTATGAGAGATCAGTGTCTACACAGATTACTAGGGTGAATTACTCTGCGAGATATCGACTATACAGATTGCTCCTAGGTGCTGCTGCACAGAGAGCATCAGTTCTAACTAAATATTGTAAAAAAGGTAAAAAAGCGCAGATATTCAACAAAGAAACAGTCTTCTCAAGTAGCATGGTCAGCAAGCATTGCCAAACACCCCAGGTACAGAAATTCAGATTTTTAAACAAGCTATCCCTCTAGCCAATCAAATAAAAGCACAGTAGGACTTACAACAGCAATTCCCAGCACAGAAGGGCATAAGCTATCCTCTTCGGCCACAGGAGTGTAGACCACAAACCTTCCTAATGTAAAATAACTTGTTTGGAGCCCAAGTGATTTAACAAGAGCAAAGGCATTTAGAAAAAAGGCACGATAAGCCTTCACCAGCAATTCCCAACTCAGAAGGGTGTTAAGTACTTCTCCTGCCTCAAGAGTGTAGACCACAAGACTTCCTTACATAAGATAACTAGTTTGGAGTCCAAGTTTTTAAATCAGAACTAAGAGGTTTAGATGGACAGTTACAATGTAATCAGGGTATTAACAAACATGCAGCAGATTAAATGCAACTGAACACTTTAAGAACATGCAACAAAAATCTGAATAAATAGGAAAAATCACAAATACAGTAAAACAGCTGAATAAAGTTAATTTTTTAGTAAGTGGGATGGTAGGAAACAGAAGAGAATTCAAGTTTAAGAGACTATAAAGTTCCCATATGATCTCTCAGTGCTAGTGTAGAGTGAGCTGATGAGATGAAACTGGGGGAAGTGTCCAAAATCAGATTGAGAGTAGGGGCACACAACTCAAAGGCCACCAAGTTTAAAACAACAACAGCACTAGGGCAGGATGGTGGGAAAAATCAAAGGCAGACAGAGCGCAGCAATAATCAGGCAGAGAACAGCAAGTCAAGCAAGCACTACAGGTGCATAAAGATGCCACTAGATATTTGTAGTTAAATGATGAATGTTGTTTCTCAGCTTCTTCCATTAATTGACTGGATTTTACTCTCTGCAAAAGAATTCTTTCCTAAATGACCCTAACCAAGACCACTTAAAACTCCAAAAAGAACAAAACATTTAAAACAATACAAAATGTAATATAAGAAAAAGATAAAACAGAAGTAACTAAATCTTAAATGAATAACTCCAATTCAAAATCAAATGCAAAGATCAGTTATGGTCATGCAGAGAACAGCAAGTCAAACAAGCACTACAGCTACATCAATAGTGACAAGTGGGAGTAAGACAATTGTGTGGTTTAATATTCTCTGGGATTGGTAGGTCGAACTGAAACCCTAATTAAGAGATCAGTTCTCCAGGACATTCATTTTTTTCTACTCTTACAAGCAACTATAAATCTTGTTTCGCTAGCAGGGATTTTTGCATTCATCTTTCCCCAGTCCGCAAAACAAACAGGAGAAAAAGCCTGATTCTGAACTCATGTACCTTCCACCTTTACATAAGCCACATCAAGTTTGAGATCACAACCTAAGTTATGCTGTTGATGACATAAAGCCTTTAGATATGCTCAATATACAATGGTTAGTGTAACTTGCTACATATGGGTCATTCTAAGATGCATGGCCTTTCTGTGCTCTTGTCTTGCAAATGTCCAGCACCACTACAGTGTGCTATTATTCAAAGATGAGTTGGGAGCCTCGTGTGTTTACCAGGTATATCTATATTGGTATCTTTTTAGATGTTTTTGTATAGATCATTGATGCAGTTATTCATAGCAATAGAAACCAGCCAGAAGAGTATGTTTGCCCACAGGACCTGACTCCCTTAACTCTGTGGATGCCTTGGGAAGTGCTGACACTTCCCTGAAACAGGGATGCAGAATTGCATCCTGGATAAAAGGGGTCTTTCAACATAGAATAAATTCATTGTTTTGTCACAGGCAAATGCTCTAGTTCACTGACAAAGATCTGGGTCACTTGGCCTGGTCTTGGTTCTAAAGCTTCTGTCTACAGGTTTATTGAAATGGTAAACACCCAGCTGGGTAATATTTTATATTCATTGATTGCTTCATTGTCATTTTGCTCATGAAGTTTCTATGGAACCTGATTATGTCTCCTGAGATACACTTTGTAGCCTGAAAAGCCTTTCCAATTTCAGGTATGAGGTCGTGTATAAGGATTTGCATTCTAATCACCTTTTTTGCTTAAGAGAGTCCTACTTGCATTACATTTCCAGCTTTGTATGCATTTTACTTAGAAATCTGGTGGAGGTTAAAAAGACTTTATTTGTGCCTGACTGATGGAGAAAGAGGTAGAAGCCCTTAAGCAAGTTTTAGAGCCAGAGCAGCCATCCACTGCTGCAGGATATTCCTTACCTCCTAAGAAAACACATGGAAAGGAACATCACCAGAAAGAGTATGAGGGTGACAGGATCCTAAAGAGTGACATGAACAAGCAGCAGAAGGTCTCCACCTTGTGTCAGATGGGCATAAGGATGCCATAACTGTGGCAAAGCAGTTTCTCAGCCCCAAAACTTGGTACAAGTTTTGTGTACCAACCTCTACATGACCTCTTTTAAGACAACATGTCAGCAGTTTCAGATATATCTACCTGGACCTTATGGCATACTGCAAGTACACCAGATGCAAACTCACTTAAATGGCTGACTACAAAGCCTGAGTAGAATTAGTGGTTTGAACTGGGAATAACAAAAAAAAAAAAAACTGGCTCTTCTAACTCTTATAGTGATGATACTCATCTAAGAAGAGACCTGCACATTATAGTTACAATACGAAGACAGCCAATGAGACTGAATTGGCTGCTCTGCACCACTATTGTTTTTATAAATTCAGACTGAGTAGCATATGCTCATTATGTTGAGGTCCTTACAGGATCTAAAGGCTTCATTGCCTGAAGTCTTGCTTTTTCAACTGTGCATTGCCAAGCAGGACTTTAATAAATTAGCTGAAGAGCTCTGTGAAGTGAGGCAAAATTCACAGCAAGAATCCAGCCATCCCTTTGCCTTGGGCACTTAGCCTTTATAAAAAGAAAAGTGGATCCTCATGACGCAGAAGCTGGGAAAGTAGTGTTGCATTGCAGTCATCCTCAGATGATTAGGAAGACTTGGCATATGCTTCCCCTATATTCTCCTTTCTGAGACACAACTTGGATCATGAGGAAATGATTTCTTCAGTTCCCCCAGATCTCTCATTTGGAGAGAACCTTAATGTCATGAGGAAACATTTCAAATTGGAGCCTTAAGACAAAAAGAGGTACCTGGGAACACTAGGCCTGCATGAGCCTTAGCTCAGTTCTCTGTCCAAGGTTTTGAGGCCTTCAAATATGTCTTTGTGGAGGCATCCTTAAAGTCTGATTCACAACCTTTGAACATCATGAAACCTAACATATCGTATAGAGTCCTGTATTTATCATAATACCTATAAAAGAATGTACAGGATCCTACTGTAGTTATTCTAGATGCCGTTCCAGTCCCTAAAACCCTCCCAAGTAGCAGAAAGAACATAATTCTGGATAGGTTTAAGGGAAAAATATCTGCATATCAGTTACCATTTCCTTCAGATCTATCAGTTGTCAGATACACACTGCAAAACATCAAGAGAGAGATCCTGAAGTAAATGGAGAAACAAGCATTGGAAATCAGATAGAAAGCTCTGAGGATTCAGATTTCCAAGTTGGGCCACATGGCACAGAAGGTGAGAAAACATTGTAAAATATGGGTGCAGTGCTGTTACTGGAGCACAAAAGGCAGCAGCCATGGGATCCTTCATTAGAGACATGATTGGATAAGAATTCAACCCTTGCCATAGGATAAGAGGCTGCTGATTAATGTGCCTCATAGACAGGAACATTCTTTTTTGCCCATCCACTTCGGATATTTTCAAAAAGCTTAAAGAAAAATGTTGCTTTTAAAATCTTCCAGCCACACATTCCTAGGTACAATAGAAAAGATCCTTCCAAACAACAGGTATTCTACTGATCTGAGACCTGAGGATAGCAGGCCATGCATTTGATAGCCATTGAAAAACAAATGTGGCAGCACAATTAAAAGGGCAAGTAAGGGAGACTTTCTATCAGTAGCCTCAGAGAGCTGTCCAGGAAATAGTGGATGTCGTTTCTTATCACTGTTGCAGTATTCTTTACTTTTGGGATATCCTACTGAGGATAGCCAAACATCTGGCTAGCGTAACAAAGCCTTTACACCATCAAGGCATCATACAGCAGATGAATTTGTCCTTAAGTCAGTTCATTCAACTGTCTTATTTTTCCCCTTCTGCACAGAATTCTAGTGAAAGGGTTCTTCACTCTTTGGATTTACATACACAGCTGAGATATTACCTAGACAAAACAAAACATATCAGGAAATCTGAGCAGTTTTTAATTTCCTTTCATATCAGGAAATTGGGTTTGGCATTGTCTAAACAAATCATCTCCTCCTGGATTTCTAAGGTAATTTCTTTTTGCTATTCTTGTCAAGACAATCCGTTTTCTTCTTTTGTTTGTGCTCATTGTACTCGGGCAGTGGCCATTTCTGTTATTGTTTTTTCAAGGGTTTGGATACTAGATCCCTCTTGGAAGCTGCTACTTAGTCTTTTGTTCACACTTTTGGCAAACATTACAAGTTGGATGTTATTTCCAGGGCCAGGGAAGGTTTTGCCTGGGCCATTCTTCATGGGTTTTTGAAGGAATCTTCTGTGATCATCTCCTCACATACTTTCCAGTAGCTTTTGTATTCTCAAGAGTAAAGAATAATACAACAATGATAAGGAAGGACATAATACAGTTGTGTAAGATTTTACCATAACAGTAGATGTCCTATGTCTGTTGCAGTATTCTGTCCCTACCTCCTGTCCCATTACTTTCTGCTGTCCTCCTCCTTCAATTTCTGGATGTAGATATTATTGCTTTCCTCTGGAGTTTGCTTTGGTTCTTCAAGGTCACACCAGTTTTGAGGATTAGGCATCTGTACGTTACATATGTACCTCATGTCTTGTATGTAGGACACATGTCTGATGTACAACACCTGGAAGGTGTTAAGGCTTTAGTAGGCTGGCTGGACAGTCAACTATACTTGGCACAATATCCCAAATATAAAGAATATTGCAAGAGTGGGAAGTAAGACATCTACTGTTATGGTAAGATTTACACAACTCTACTTTCTGTGGTGATTATTTATTTATTTATTTATCATTTGTTGACTGGGAAAGTCCGACTAGGTTCCACAGAGCCTGTTTTCAGTGGAGGCCCGGGAAGAAATGCTCCAGATGCATGTCTTTGGAATGTGGGAGGAAACCGGAGTACCAGGAGGAAACCCACGCAAACACAGGGAGAACATGCAAACTCCACACAGAAGGCACCCCAGCTGAGAATCAAACCGGAGAACCTCTTGCTGTGAGGTGACAATGTTAACCACTGCACGACTGTGCTGCCCCATGATTACCTCCTCCTTCCCCTCCCTTATTTCAGATAGCCCCCTCATATGTCTTGAAAGGTCAGCTGACTTCCATCAATGAAAATTGGGAGAAAAATCCTCAAACAAATGGCCTTGGACATGATCTTTTCAGGTTACAGAAGTCAAGACTTTTCCTCTTTTATGGGGATGCCCCTATCTCAGTGGAGAAGGTATAGCTGATTTTATCCCTATTTTGATTGCACCTGGTTCAGGGAGCCACAGAAATGGTTTGCTTGGAAGAGAAGGAAAGAGATTTTATTCCAGACTCTTCCCGATCCCCAGAAAAGGCTGGTCATGGAGGTCTGTTCAGGACTTCTCAAAATTAAACCTATTTTTAAAATTTACTAAAGTTCAAAATACTCACTTTGCAGTCTGTCATCACCCTTAATGATGTCTTGGCAATTCACAGTCATTCTTGACATTGAAGACACCTATAATGTTCCTATATGCAGAATGCACAAGGGATTTCTTAGGTTCAATGTAGGAGACGTCCACTTTCACTTTAGATCTTTGCCATTTTGGGGTATTGACTGCTTTTAGGGTTTTTGTGAAATGTCTGGGCCAGTCACTAGCATTTCCAAGGACAAAGGTCAAACACATTTACCCACACTTGGGGTTTATGGTGTCTATCTTCGTCATGGTATCCCTAGCGAGGCTCAATATGCAAGGAAAAAACAAACACGAAAAAGTGGGAAAAACATGAATACCCATAAAGAAGAAACTACTAGTTCTGCTGTGCGTTCAGAAGGAATTTGTCTGGTAGGCTACTCAATTCAGAGCAAATGTGAGGATACCTTTTCTACTGCCCACTCACAATCAAAATAAGACAAGACTTTGGGGGCGGGTACTCGCCTGCAACCTCAAGATGCAGTGTTAGTAGAGTCCCCCCACCCTTCTGAAAAGGGAATAGATAATGTAAAGGAAATGCTGTTGGTAATATGTGTCTCAGAGGTTTCATACTAGCTTGGAACCAGGTGTCTGATTCTTGACTACAACACTATAGCCATCTGGTATGTAAAACAAGCCTGGCAGTTAGCTTCAGCATCACAGATAAGTCTCACTGCATTTTACTTATCCTCAAGCCTCAACATATTATAAAGGCTACCCTAAAAAGAATGCTGATGAACAATCATGAGTGGCGTCTGAACAGAACCATCCTCAAAAAAGTAACAGGAAAAGGTTTTATTTAAGAAACTTTTTTTTAGACTTTGATTTCATACATTTATATGATGGCACTGTATTTATGCATATTTTGGCTTTTTTCTGTTTACTTCTCTAAATATACTTTTGTTGGATTTCCTTAATATTACCCTATCTACACTGAATGTATGATTAGGTACTGAATTTTGCCATTTACTCATTCTATATAAGATACTGTTGCTTAGTAAGAACCTAATACATTTTCTTCTGTCTGAACTCTTATAATGGTTTAAAAAGGGTCATCAGATCAGTCCACCTACAAGTTGAACAAATAATAACTAACTAAATAAATAGGTGTGCACATGCAATACTGTTTGAGAATGGATGGCTTTTTAAGAATGATTTATTAGAATTCAAGAGAAAACAGCTTAATAATGATAATGTTAAAAGTTGTTAATTCAGTTACATTTTTTGGCAGCAAAAAGAAGAAAGGTGCTGTTTACTGACTGGCCATGGGGATAATGAATTGTGTCATAGAAGGTTAGTTTTTGAAGGTAAACAAGCTACTGGCTTGGAAATGAGTCATAGCGTTGGTCAGCATTCACCACCCAGTCTAAAAGGTGTTGAGGCCAAGTATATGTAAGAGCATCAAAAATTTAGAGGCAATATGAAATGAATTATGGAAAACGATGGGAGTATCTGATGTGTACATGCAAAGCTTGAAGTTGCAACTACTGATGATACTGAATACCTGATATATCTACAAAATGTGATGGAGGCTGTTAGGCAACAAATGACAGAAATTGAGAAGAGACTGCAGAGACATTTAAGAAGTTAGAGAAAATTATGGCCCACCGTAATGGGTTGGACAATGAATAAAAGAAGAATTTAAGGTTTTAATGAGATTTGAAGGTAGACAAAAGGAGTGAAATGTTGAACTGTATGAGAGGTAAGATGAAAGAATGAACTGGTTTTATCAGAGACCACTTGAGTGTTGTACCAGTGAAGCATTTGCTACTGCTAGAAAGAGGAATCATATATGGAAAACCCAGGCCAATATGGATTGAGATTTTGATTTGTTGCGACAACCAGCTAGACATTTGTAATGGGCTGGAAGAAAGGTATTAATGGAACAATACTGTTCAGAGAGGATTTAAACGGTCATTATCACTTTGTGCATACACGGAAATGTATAAATGTAAAGAAATGAAGTTTAAGTTATTTCCTGCATCGTTTAAGATATTCTGTAATTGGAAATGATATGATTGAGTGGAGAGAGACATAAATCCTCAGAATATTGAGTGTAAAGAAAACTCTACTTTGATTGAGAATATTGCCCTCTGTGTAACAGTGATATCCATTATGAAATTGTTATACTGAGAAGTGAGTTATGAACTCTGATTTCATGAGCTGAAGGACTATAAATCAGCACTAAGATAATGATACTGAAAGGTGAAATATTGGTAGTGTCTTAAATGAGATGAACAGAAACAGTTCAAACTATGCACTTCATTGAATATATTGTACCTTTCTTGGTGGTTTAAGAAAAATAGATATTTAAAGCTGTGCTACCTGTGCAGAACTAAACAAATAATAAAAACTGATGACATTCCAGCCTGGGCTAAAAGTTGGTTTGAATTTTATTTTCTGTTGAAAACACCATAAAGGTGAGCTTTTACTCTTTTCCCTTCTCTGTCATTTAAGTGTGGTTTTTCAAAACTATGTAAGTCCAGCAAATAAGACATTTGAAGTGGTATAATGTAGCTATACATCATTGGTTTTACAAAATTTAATATTGTAGTATTTGGCAGAAGTTCAGAGTTCAACCACTGTGTAAGAAGAACTGAACTATGACTTTCTGGGAATAAATATGAACTCATACTGCGCATCTGTAATTTGGATGGGACTTTGTTTTTTGTTCCTGTTTTAATACTAAGAACCATTGTTTAAAATATAAAACATTTTAGTTTCATTTTAAAAGACCAAACAAAAGAGTGTTTCTGAAGAATTGTTATAAAAGCAATGGATTGATGAGATATGATGTGATATGGATTTATTTCAATTTAGAGAGGGTTATTTCAGTGTAATCATGTTTACTGGAATGTTTAGATTAACAAAAGGTATTATATTTTGTATTTGTTATAAGCATGTTATGTTTCATGTGTTACCAATGTTTGGCCATCTAAGAAAATAAATGAAAGAAATGACTGCCTGCATAACTGGAATACTCGGGTAAAAACAAAAGCTACATGTATTTAGAAAACTAGGAATATCATGGAGTGAAACAGGGAAACTTAATATAATTAAGTGGACTGCTAAGAGATGGAAAATAAATAAGAATGAAATGAGTAGGTGACCAACTGATTAACGTGGTGACGTGAACAATGAGATGGGGGTATGTGCATATGTTGGTGTAAAGGTGGTCCTTGGTCTATTGACCAGTGGTGTGGACAGAGTCAGAAGTAAAGGCAATAATCTTCTAAAAGAAACGAGGAGTCCTCTTTAAAGGATTTGGGGAACAAGCTCACTACGAACTCAGATAAATTACATCTAGTGTACTGTTTCCTCAGTAGAAATTCTAAAATGAATGGGTGTCATCAAAGGAAAAGTAGCCAAAGAGGACATTGCACTTGGAAAATGAAAACAAAAGAAATCAATTATGGATTATTGTTAAGTACAAATCCCAGAATTCCATCAGGCACTCCATTAGTGATATGAGAGCAGGAGGAACAACAGTCTCAACAGCATTTGGAGGATGTTTTTTGTTTTAGAATGACCCACTACTACAACCAATCTGCTTCAGAGGATGTTGGTGGAATGGAATGAGAGGGATGAATTGATAACAGCCACACATACCAATGATTCCAGCTAAGGAAATTGGAACAATGACCACAGCAAAAGGAAGCAACAACAGAAGCAACACTGGGTACAAAAAGTGGATTTACATTGGAAAGAGTAGAACATGGAGAGCTTTGTTTATACAGAAGTATCACAAGAGGTAACAGGACTGAGCTTTGGCAAGTCAGTCTTACCCCAGAGGCAGCTTTCTTCTCAGAGGTAAGCACAACAAATAAAGGGAAAATGCTTATGTAATTATATAATATAAGTACTACAGAAAGGCTTTACTTAAACTTCCATGAGAAGACAGAGTTTGTTTTAAGATTATTAATGACTTAAATACATACTGTAGAAAATTGAAATGTATAGATATGTTTAAACACACAGCCCCAACCAACAACCAAAACATTCTGTCAAGGCTAAATGACCAGATTGTACTCAGACATCTGACCTTTGAAAAAAGTTGTGAATTATAAATTAGGGCATTTTTAGCCAAACCACTTCCGAAAAAAAAAGTATTCCAATTTGGGCAAAAAGAAAAAAGGGGCATTGACAGATATGTCAGTCAGCAAAACAATTAGATTCATGAAAGCAGACAAAGATAGGGCAGCAATGTTGATGAATGTGAGGTAGTGCCAGCTATGCCAGAGAGAGTAGGGTAGTGCATGTGTAACATATGCCAGCATAGCTAGCTGGAGTTTGGTAAAGAATTTTACATCAATTGTGTATCAAACTGATTTGTACAGATGTTTTTGTCAAAAATGTATTGGTAAAGTTGCTTGTGTTAAAAATGTATCAACAGTGGGTCTTGCAGGACAGAAAAGAAATATACATTTATATCAGACTGTACTGTCTGAACTGAGGAAATGTATATACGTTAACAGAGGATGCTGGAAGGGATGGGGTTAAGCTCAGCTTAGCTTACCTTAAGAAAAATAGCCAGAAATTAAATTACTTGGTTTAGGCCATAAAGATTTTATCTCACAGACCTGAATGCAGCCAGAGACACAATGTCTGGGAAAGGCCTGGGCTCTTACTGTCCTTAGTGGTAAGGTAATTGCTACCCTGGGGAGTCAGAGAATGGCTGGTTAGTCTCTGCAGAAGGATGAAAGTATTGGAATTGTTTTTACAGTCTCCATATGCCTTAGCAAAGTCCTAGGTGTGTATTGTGACACGTCTGTGCTAGATTCTGGTTTAGCTTCTAGTCAGGAGGGTAGTGTGGGAACCACAGAGTCAGGTGACCAGATGTGATGTCATTCTATAGCCAGCACTGAAACTGTAGTTAGATACTAGTAAGAGATGTGACAGAAAACACTCAGCACTCTCTCTTGGACCTGACAACAGAGGGACTCATCCACTTTATATTGCCTTGCTTTTGTAAGTAACTGCACTAGGGAACAGTAATTCTTCAGTCATTTAAGAAAATAGCGAGATTAGCTAAAAGTATTCTTTCTCTATAACTGTCTCAGTTTTTCCATCTGTATTTTTATATTTCCTTTGAATTAAACTCTGATGTTTACTGTAAATAGATATTCAGTATTTTAATGTTTTCTGTTTTAGTATTTATTATTAAATATATCTAAACTTATAATTGTGGCTATTCTTTTAGAAAATATTTTAACCTTTGAGAGTAATTGCATTTATTTGGAGGCACAGTGGTTTTATGCTCCTGAAAGTCTTGCCACTTGGCTTAATGTCACGATTTGCATAAGTATTAATTTTACTAAGAGTAATTCAGCACCCTAGAAAGAGCCTTAAAGTAGGTTGCTGGTGGCAGTGAATCTACCTTATAGTCTGGATGGAGGTAGCAGAGCTGGTAAATCTGTGCCAATGTTGTGTGTGTGTGTCTTAGGAAGTTACTAGGCTATTGGCCCTGAGACCCTTACAAGCCTAGCCAAGAATTTACCCCATGCTCTGACATGTCAGCACCCAATGCCCCTGTCTAGCAGGGACACAGGTAGAATTCCAGAGGTGTCTTTTCTGTTCCCCATACAGTTTTCCAGGTTGCGCTTAAAAAGCGTTAATGAGGTACTCTGCTTGACGTGGAGCGGGAGTCTATTCCACAGAAGGGGGAGTCTCTGAGACACAAATCTGTCCCACCAAATCCTATTGATGTTACAGACCAGGTTGAGGTCACGCGTGTGGGTTACTCGAGTGGAGCCTGACTTGTGGATATACAGCAGTCCCATCAAGGTGGGGTCTGAGATTGGTATGTATGCCAGACAGATGTCACCTCTGTGGAGTCTGTAGGAGACTGAACAGAGAGACAGGACCTTTAACCTATCTGTGTAGGGTAGATGTTTGAGGCCCTGGATTCTCCTGGTGAAGAACCTCTGTGGTCTCTCCAGTGGCTGCATTTGCTTGGGAGGTACATGCCAAAAGGGGGCATTATACTCAATAATGGGTCTTATAAGGGAATAATACAGGGATGTTATGACCACCTTGTCCCTGGATGAGATACCCTTACTAATGAGGTGGGAATGTAGAAAGCTTTCTTTACAATGGAGGCAATATGTTTGTCAAAAGTCAGTCTGCTATCAACCTTGTGCTCAAGTCCCTCACGATTGATTGCGTGCTTAGGACCTTGTTATTAATGTGATACTTTGTGGGGAAGTCACTCTCCCCAAAGGGGATGATGATGCATTTTTTGGCATTCAGTTTGAGAACATGTTTCAGTCATATGTTTGGGTGAGACCCTCTTGGAGGATCTCCACATCACTAGGGGAACTGATGACAATGCCCAGCTTACAGTCATCTGTAAACTTAGTCAGCCATAGCCCACTGTTTTTGACCTGCACCTCAAAAAGTATATTCCAAACAACAAGGGCCCCAAGACTGATCCCTGTGGAACACCACTTGTTACGGGTTGACTGCTTGAAGTGGTTTCCCCTATTTTGACTAGGTGGGTCCTATCAGTGAGCCAGTTTGCTACCCATCTTGTAACATACGGATTGATGCCTAGTTGAGAGAGTTTATCTATTATACCTGAGTGGGGAATAGTATTGAAGGCTTTAGCCAGGTCAAGGTAGGCGTTGTGCACCGTCTTCCCCTCATACATGGCTTTAGTGACTTCAAAGAAGTCACCAAATTTATTAGGCATGACTGCCCCTTGACGAAACCAAACTGTGTGGGATAAAGTGTTTGGAGGTTGGTAATGTCTTTGTTAATGAGGCCTTTGAAAATCCGGTCCATGACCTTGCAGATCAGGCTAGTTAGGCTGGTGGGTCTATAATTTCCTGGATCGGTGGATGCTCCACCTTTGTGCAAAGCCATGACAGTGACTGTCCACTTGGCTGGGATGAATCCAGTACTCAGGCTTTGGTTGAATAGGGTGCCTAATGGTGCTGCAAGTTCCTGTCTGAGTTCATGTAGGATGCAGCCTGGGATGTTATCTAGTCCCATGAAGGCTGTATTTTTTGCCTTTGAGAGGACAGAGATGACTTGCTTCCTAGAGATAAGGGGAGGGGGCAGGTCCTGGGATGTCCTGATTTACTGATGGGGGCGGGTGAAGTTTTCACTGAACCTGTCTGTCAGCAGATTGGCTATATCTATGGTGTTTGTGTATGTGGTCTCCTTGACCACCAGATCTGAGCAGATCTGAATGCTTCCCTTGAGTTTGCGGACATATTTGAAGAAAGCCTTGTGATTTTTCTTTAGTAGATGTCAGTTTGGACTCGAAGTTTGCTTTGGAGGATTTTACTAGTGCTTTTATTTGCTTGTTCAGACTAAGGAGAGATTGCTTCCAGTTAGGCACCTGCTCCTCTTGGTCCTGGACAGCAGTTTTTCCTTTTATTATAGAGTTTATTTATTGCAGATGTCTACCAGATAGGTTTACTCTTCAAATCTCAAAGAGTGTGTGTGTGTGTGTGTGTGTGTGTCAGCTACATGGAACAGGGACACATAGCACTGATTTCTGCAGAGAGAAATATGAAGTCTTATTTGGGGCCTGCAAAGGAAAACCCAGCCCCAGGTTGGGAGTGTGTTCCCTGTGTGCTCTTAAGGGAAACTGTGCTTTTTGCAGATAGCTGCATCTGAAAATAGTGTGTGCATCTATCTTTTTTCCAAGTGAACGTTCCCCACCAGTGTTAGTAGTGAGGATTGAGGCTCCTAAATTACTGGCCCAGAGGAGGGATGTCACAATGAGTACTATAATATGATAATAAAATGGCTGCTCGTTTAAGAGATGGGGTTCTGTAGAAGGAGGTTAATAAAAAAGGGCATTAACAAGAGTTGCTATCTACTGGATAGCTGGTTGTACAAAAATTCCTCTTGGGGAAGATATCTAAAAATATATAGGAATACTTTTGTGTGCAAGACCCTATCACTGCTACTTTATTGGAATACTCAAAGCACACATGAATGATCACTCCTGCCCCCAATAATCAGATGTATCTGCAAGGGGCTATAAGTTAGAACCTTTATCCAGCTTTATTGACTAAGTCCTGAAAGAGTTAACATTCATAACTCCCTTACTTTTCAGGGACTCCTTCCATTTCAAAGGAAGGACAGGTGCACTCTAAGTGGAAAACAATGATTTATTGGTGGCTGTTGTTACAGAGTCACTTTATACCATTATTCCCCAAGAGCTTGACACAGTGTGGATTTGTATCCTTATGTTGGATGACCATGAGTATACCGTCTAAGATATAAGTTTTTTTGGAGAATCTTTAGACAATGTTCTCAGATGCAATTATTTTGTTTTCAAAGACCAAAGACAAGCTTTACAAACAAGTTAATGGGGTAGCCATGGTGTCTCACTTCTTATTTCGGCTTTTCCCAGTTAGGGGTTGCCATAGTGGATCACCTGTCCTGCTCATGATTGGCAGTGGAGTTTTACAGTGTCAAGTTGCCAGCCCGGCACCCAACCTTCTACAGAAGGCACACACACATGCACTCACACCTAGGGCCAATTTAGAGTGTCCAGTCCACCTACAGCATGTCTTTGGGATGTGAGAGGAAACTGGAGCATCCGGAGGAAACCCACGCGACCACAGGGAGGACATGCAGACTCCACACAAAAGGTACCCCAGCCATGGATCAAACCAGAGAACCTTTTGCTGTGAGGTGACAACGCTAACCACTGCACCACCCTGGCAGCCCAGCCATGGGGTCCCACTATGGCCCAAAATTTGCAAATTTAGTCATGGCTTACTGGAAAAAAAAGAGTTTCTCCATACTATTTCTGATTACTACTATGAGTATAAAAAACAATAATTTTGTTCACATAAAACTCGTTAGCGCTTTCAGAGTATTAAATACTGGTTCATCAGACGTTAAAATCTAAATGCTCTAAAACTGATTTAAATACACAGATACTAAAACTCCATCCAATCAACCATCATGACATTAGCATAATAAATCATTTTAAAGGTACATATATATTTATCAATAATTAAGACATTGTTGACTAGTCTAGTGGGTTCTAACACAGCAGCCAACCCAAAATAATCCCTCAATTATACGACAAATTTTGGTAACTTCTCTCCAATTTGAGTGAGGAAAGTCTGAAATTATTGCAGAATTGTAAAGCTGTGACAAACAAAGAAACACAAACAAGCTTACAAAGAAACACAATCAAGTTAAGCCACCTAAAGCTCTATAATCTCTGTGAAGTGGCTGGCCCCGGTCTGCCCTCCCCCTTCTGACATCAGGAAAGTTACTTATCCCCCCCCAGTTTCCGCCATCACTCAGTAGCTGCTGTGTTCCCGACCCACTTGGCCATTGGAAAACTGGGTATGTCTCAAAATAATGCTGTACTAGTATCTAAATGTGTTAGATTTCACTAGCGACTGTTAATTAAACAATGTATATCTTATTGGAATTTACTATAAGGTTTTGGCTGGCTTTGAATGATTGAGCGATGTCGTATTGTTCGCGCCTAAACCTAGCTACGGCGTTTTAACTGTTTGTGTGTCTTGAACTGATATTGCCAGCATATAGGACCTAAACCAAATGCTACTGGAATAATTACTGTAGCCATAACGTAGCGTTTTTCTCACAACCTAATTTGTTAAATATATGTTACTAACTCTAGAAAACTGCTTGATTAAGTTGTTATCTGGTCTATTAAGTAGCGTACCTGTAGAACGCCATTACGCTACTAGTGTCGATAGAGTAAAAGCAACTTGTACCCCTTAAATTGCCTATGTTTTACTGCACTGAAGTCCCTCTTGAAAGCCAATATGTATTGAAATGTAACTAAACCGCTGCTAACGTAGTGACTGTATTATCTATCTAGGTACCTCCCAGAACTCCACATTACGGTAGGCACCCAACCGCCCAAGCCAAACCGGCCTGACAGAGTGCGACTGCTGGATAGAGTCGCAACCCCATCGCCAACAAGAATTACTGACTAAAGGTTAATAAAACCTAACTGTTGAGCAGCTTATCTGTTGACTAGTCTAGTGGGTTCTAACACAGCAGCCAACCCAAAATAATCCCTCAATTATACGACAAATTTTGGTAACTTCTCTCCAATTTGAGTGAGGAAAGTCTGAAATTATTGCAGAATTGTAAAGCTGTGACAAACAAAGAAACACAAACAAGCTTACAAAGAAACACAATCAAGTTAAGCCACCTAAAGCTCTATAATCTCTGACAAGAATTACTGACTAAAGGTTAATAAAACCTAACTGTTGAGCAGCTTATCTGTTGACTAGTCTAGTGGGTTCTAACACAGCAGCCAACCCAAAATAATCCCTCAATTATACGACAAATTTTGGTAACTTCTCTCCAATTTGAGTGAGGAAAGTCTGAAATTATTGCAGAATTGTAAAGCTGTGACAAACAAAGAAACACAAACAAGCTTACAAAGAAACACAATCAAGTTAAGCCACCTAAAGCTCTATAATCTCTGTGAAGTGGGCTGGCCCGCTCGCTCCTCGCTCGGCTCGCTCCGCTCCCCACCCTGCCCCCATATCCCACCCACCCCCACTACCTCTAGATTTATAGCCACCTGACCACTCCCACTTCCTGTCCTACCCATCATACTTCCTCTCCCACATACCACTCCCCCTCTCACCCTATCACCATGCCTAGGCCAAGAGGGATAATAATCCTATTCATCCTACCATTCATTGCTACACTGTACCTCCTAACAAGTTATGAACACCTATCATTAGCAGGCCTCCACTATCCAAATTGTCACACAAACGCCCACTCCCAACCACCAATAGTCGAACTCTACTACGACAAAACAATCCCCAATACAAAAATCTCATAGAACCTTACCTTATTAAACAACAACAATTAACTCTGAAAACAAAACAAGGTCTAAAGATACTAATCAAAGTCCTAAAACTAATAGCTTACCTGAGGAGAAACATCACCAAAGACGGCGACATCCACCCCAACCCTGGCCCTACCAGCTCCATAGAGCCCACCAAACATCCACTCACCCTTAGACCGACCAACTCCCTACTTATCTGTCATCTAAACATAAGAAGTCTGAACAATAAGATACATAACCTTCATGCCATGCTAGAAACCTACCTACCTGACATCATGTGTCTAACGGAAACGTGGCTTAAACCATCAACCAAAGATAATCAGATAATGTCACCTGGGTTTAACATACTTAGAGTTGACCGTATAAAGAAAAAAGGAGGTGGGATAGCTGTCCTGTACAAAAATACACTAAACATCATAACCAACCCCAAACAACCACCACAGACTGCTAACGCTGAAATATTAGCATTGATAATAAAATTAAATAAACAAAAGAGTGTAAACCTAATAGTTATCTACATACCCCAGGGAACAATATTGAAACTCTAGAAACCATTCTAAATTGGATAGACAACAATTACCCACAAGAAACAATTGTCCTGGGAGATGTCAACATTGATTGGAACCAATGCTCCGCCCAGTCCAATCATACCCCTTAAATCTCTATGGGTTTACTCAGATTATATCCACTACCACCAGGCTAGGCAATAATAAGCAAAAGAAAGCATACTTGACTGGATGCTTGTCAAGGAGGACCCCTAAGATATACTCCGGTACTCTCCTAATGATGTTAGTGACCATTTGCTAACATACATTTTGAAAAATAATACAACCAATGCTAGGACGCCAGTGTACAGAACGATCAGAAATAAGAAAAATTTCAACCCAATCAAATTTAACACAGAACTTAAATACTGTAACTGGTCAAAATTGAAATTACTTCCCATAGATGAGGCAGTCTCATATTTTAATGAAACATTCCTCGCAATACTGGACTCTCATGCTCCAAAAGGGAATCTAGAATCAAATCCCACATAGCACCCTGGCTATCCACAGAGACCAAAACCAAAATTAATCGCAGGGACAAAGCATGGACCAAGTGGCGTACCACCAAATTACCATTAGATCGAGTCTTCTTCCAACAAATAAGAAATGAAACTAAAAAAGCCACTGCTCTAGACAAGAAAAACTACTTTCACCACTTACAAAACAAAAACCAAAAGAACCCCCAAAAGTTCTGGGCAGGATTGAACAAACTTCTCCAACCAGGAAAATCCACCACACCCACCCCAGAAACTCTATCTGATAAGAACCAAGAAGAAGTAGCGAACAACTTTAATATATTCTTCACGAAACCATTCAGTCACTAGCTAGCCAGCTACCCGCTCCCTCCACCACCCCTAAAACACCACACCCAAACCCCCAATATCATTCAACCTACAACCCATATCTACCAATTACATTCAAACCCGACTAAAAAAATTAAAGCCAACTTCCCTCTCAGCTGATCTTCTACCAGCAGAATACCTGCAAATTGCTGCAGACGCAATTGCTTACCCCATATCAATCTTAATAAACAGAACCATTAGTGAGTCCACAATCCCAGCAATATGGAAAATATCTCATGTCATACCCCTTCATAAAGGTGGAACATCCACTGAACTTTCAAACTACAGGCCAATAGCCATCTTATCTCCACTTGCAAAATAATGGAAAAGTGTGTGCATAAACAACTAATGTCCTATCTCATCCAAAACAAGCTATTAACTGAATGTCAGCATGGATTTAGACCCCACCATAGCACGACAACTGCCCTTCTCTCTTTTACTGAAAAAATCAACCATCATCGGAACAACAAAAATATCTCCTCTGCACTCTTTCTAGATATGTCAAAAGCCTTCGACATGGTAAACCACCAGATCCTTCTCACAACCCTAGAAACCTTTCATCTAGACACCCATGTCCTAAACTGGTTTCAGGACTACCTAGTAGGCAGACAACAAGCAGTTATATGGCAGAACAAGCTCTCATCCCTACTACCAAACAGCATTGGCGTACCTCAAGGGTCCATATTAGGACCTCTTCTCTTCTCAATATTCATAAATGACCTGCACTCAGCCATCCCCGAAGCCACCTGCATCCAATATGCAGATGACTCTACTATCATCTGTTCCAATCCCACACTGGACAACCTTCTAAAAGCCACCCAACACTGCTTTACCATAGTTGAAAATTGGCTAACAGACCATCACCTCATATTAAACCCAAAAAAAACCCAACTACTCCTCTTTCATCCAACTAACCCTACACCTATCACTCAATTTACTATCCAATCCAATAACGGAACTACTATCTCTCCTACCACAAATACTAAACTACTAGGAGTAATTATAGATAATAAACTCCGATTTGACACCCACATTAACCAAACTATTAAGACAGTAAACAAAAAACTAGGGTCTTTATATAGATTAAAAACCTTCCTAACTCCAGCAGCTAGACTAGCCACTGCCCGGTCACACCTTCTATCCACACTACTATATGCCTCCCCCATCCTCTCTAACCTTAATAAATCAGACCTAAATCGTCTCTCCACTTGTTATAACCACATTGCCAGATTCATCACTGCCCTGCCCTACAGAACACACCATTGTATTAACCTAAAAAAACTTGACTGGCTAGAACTCCCGAATCTTCTCCAAAAATATCAACTTGCAGAAGCCTTTAAAATCCTAAAACACCCAGAGAACACTCCTGCTCTAAAAAACATACTAACCCCCTACACCAACCTTAGTTCTCTACGCTCATCTGACAAACTCCTAATACAAACAAGCAAGGCCCACAACATAGGTGGGGACAGACTGTACTCTAATGTCATCGGAAAGGTGTGGAACTCTCTCCCAAATAAATTAACGTTTTCACCATCACTAGCTCTATTCAAAAAAGGGCTAGAAATCCACCTTAAATCGCATTGGATATGTCCTTGTATGAACCCGGACTAAGATTACCATGAGAAATTCTGCACAGATATGGGCAATTTTTGACTAGGAAGGATTTAGTCGACTAAGGGTCTACTAACCTGTATATAATGAAAGTAATCAAATGTAACTTCTATTGCTGTACTGTTATCTCTCTATGCACATGTTTCCTGTCCTTTGGCTTGCTGTCTTCTGTCTTTTATTATATGTCATTTTAACCTGTTGGAGCTTTTCTCCCCGGGACTCCGCTGAAAATGGACATGTATCCAGTCGGACTATCCCGGTCAACAAATGTAAAATAAAATAAAAAAAAAAATAAAATACTTGTATATAGGTCTTGCTTTAAGTACAGGCTTCATTGGGACCTTATCATTAAGTTCCTTTCCTGTATCTGCTTTAAGTTTGATAATCCATTTAGTTTCCAGCACTTTAGTAATATTCTCTCCATCTCCCCATCGTGTATTAGGTACAGCCCTGTGCATAACCAGGAATTAAATGTATGTGAGTGACCTTATTTAGAAACATGTCTCTCTAGGGCATTTGTCAGGATCCTCTTTCTTATATCATAAAGGTGTTCCTTTACTCTATCCCTAAATCTCCTATTCATTTTCTCTACATAAAATGACATACAAGAACATATAGCCAAATGGACTGCATCAGTAGTACTACAATCAGCCTTCACATTAAGTACAAACTTCATATCTAGATGTTCAAGTTATCCTGATTAATCAACAAATTTACAATAATTGATAAAAAGTCCAGAAGCACTATAGCAAAAAACGGCAATACAAATTGTTGTAAAATTCGTCCTCAAGTTTATTGGAATACACGAACAGTTGGTAAGCGCTTTCGGCTGTATAAACTCAGCCTTCATCAGACAAAGTAAACCACACTGACATTTTGTTATATATTATATGCTTAATTAACCAATTAATAAATAATTCAATTAATTAGGTCTTATTGCATCTATAAAATCTCAATTTGCATAAAATATGCATGCCGATAAAATACACATAATATAATATAAACCACAATTAAACAACATTACAATAAATATCATTATAAAACCATAACTAATGAATTCTCCTATCTATTAAGTTATGCCATATGGCCATTAATTAGATACTGCGTGAATGATATTTGAGACATCAAGGCTTTTTATAAACACCTTACTCTATATTATTATATTAATAAAAGGGAAATATAATTGCAATACTTTTGGAGTTGTTTATGCAGCTTTGTGTATGGAATGCTCAGCCTATTATATAGGCAAAACTGAGCGGAAATTAAGACAGCGTATATATGAACATGTATATGATATTAATAGACAATCCGAAAACAATGCACTTTATAGACATCTTGTCCAGTATCCCACTCATAAATATAAATTTGTAGTACTTGAACAGGTGGTTCCATCTCCCAGAAAAGGCCCCTGGAAAATAATTCTAGAATCTAAAGAGTATTGGTGGCAAGTTTTTCTTAATGCCACACATACTCCCGGAATAAATGATTCTATATCCATTTCTAGTATATTAAAGTTGAGGGCTTTAAATAGGTAAATAAATATATTATGGAATGTATCAATATTCACATAGAGTAAGGTGTTTATAAAAAGCCTTGATGTCTCAAATATCACTCCCGCAGTATCTAATTAATGGCCATATGGCATAACTTAATAGATAGGAGAATTCATTAGTTATGGTTTTATAATGATATTTATTGTAATGTTGTTTAATTGTGGTTCATATTATATTATATTATGTGTATTTTATCGGCATGCATATTTTATGCAAAATGAGATTTTATAGATGCAATAAGACCTAATTAATTGAATTATTTATTAATTGGTTAATTAAGCATATAATATATAACAAAATGTTAGTGTGGTTTACTTTGTCTGATGAAGGCTGAGTTTATACAGCCGAAAGCGCTTACCAACTGTTCGTGTATTCCAATAAACTTGAGGACGAATTTTACAACAATTTGTATTGCCGTTTTTTGCTATAGTGCTTCTGGACTTTTTATCAGTTTGTTGCTGTTTTTTGTGGATTATATAAATTTACAATAATTCCATTTCTTGCAAGTGAGCATAACAGATGTTATTCCACTTCATAATTGTTCCCTGTTTGTTCTAGGATAACATAATGTTCACTTTAAATTCTTTTTGTTCTTAAAGAAGAAACTAGGCATGTCGCCTACAACTTTCTTAACATCAGAATCACTGGTTAAGACAGGTCAATACTAAAATCTCTGTTACAGTGTTAACATTACTACCAAAAAATAAGGAGAAACATAAAAAAGTCAGATTTAACTTGAACACAATTTGATCTTATGTCATGAGAGAAGTATGGCTTTGCCACAGTTGATCTTGGACTATGAATGTCAGATAAAGAAATCTGAATATCATTCTAACTGTAACCTCTCTCTTTCAACCTGCATTTCAGGTCCAATAAATTGGCCTCAAAATTGCTATCATCCGGATTTAATCTTGACATCCTGTAACCTTGTCCTTTAACCACATTCCTAAAAACATGACCAGGATGCATGCTTTTCCTATGCAATACATTTTTCCTATGGCAATCCTTCCTGTGAATAGTTGTACATACAATCCCAACTAACTGCCTGTAAACTTTCACATCTACCCCTTATTCTTTGGTAGTAATGTTAACACTATAACAGAGATTGTTAAAAATGCACTAGTGCGACGTTTCTAAATATGGTCACTCACATACATTTAAATTCCTGGTTATGGACAGGGTTGTACCTAATATATGAGGGGGAGACGTAAAGAATATTACTGCAGTGCTGGAAACTAAATGGATTATTAAACTTAAAGCAGATACAGGAAAGGGACTTAATGATAAGGTCCCAATGAAGCCTGTACTTAAAGCAAGACCCATATACTAATAAGAATGTCTTAATTATTGATAAATGTATATGTACCTTTAAGATGATTTGTTATGTTAATGTCATGATAGTAGATTGGATGGAGGTTTAGTAATTGTGTATTTAAATAGGTTTTAGAGCACTTAGATTGTAACATCTGATGAACCAGTATTTATTTACTGTGAAAGTGCTAATGATTTTTATGTGAATAAAATTATTGTTTTTCTTTATACTTGAGCCTTCTCATTGTGTTGATACACTCATATAGTTTTATGTCATTTGCATTTTCTTGGAGTGAATCATTTATCTGCTGGGCTGCATTTTTGGTTGAGTCCTGATGCTCCTTTTGAGGAAATTTCTTTTGGGGACACAATCTCTAGAATGATGGAGTTTTTAAATGGGATTGTGTTCAGATTTCTGAGGTGCAGAAAAGGTATTATGAGCTCCTGCAGATGGATTGTCTTAGGCCTTCTGCTGTCCCTCCTGTTCTGGCTGCCTTGTTGGATGCTTTTTCTAATGCTTCTAAGGTTCCTGACTCACAGACCCCTGCGTGCAGGAAATCTGATAGGTTTTATAGGGTGCTTGAGGACTGTAGATTTCCTTATAAGTGCCCTTCAGCTGACCCCTCAGTGGTATCTGTGGCTTCTGACAAGCCATCTCAATTGCTACCTTCTCCTAAGTTATTGCCTTCAGATAAAGATAGCAGAAACATGGAAAGGTTGGGAAAAAGGTTTATACATCTACTACTTTAGCTTTTATGGTGGTCAATTATCAGGTGCATGTTGGCTGTTCTTTTCCAGGCCTGTCAGGTTATTTCTGATTCCAGACTCTGAAGGGAAGACTTCTGCTCTTTCCTTTTTAGTGATTTCCTCCCAGGTGGCTCATCATTCCATTAAGTGTAGTTGTGATGCAGCAGATGCTTCATGTAGGGCTGCTGCTTTTGGGTCTGTGATGAGGAGATATTCTTGACTTTGGCTTCAACCTTTGCCTGATGATATTAAGGCCAAGTTGATGGATGTTTCTCTGGATAATAAACGCTTGTTTGTTAAAGCTGCTGCTGATTTATTTAAGCCTCTTCAGGATAAGGGCAAGGCTTTACAGGAACATGTTTTTGTTTTTCCTAAATGTAAGTTTCAAAGGAATTACCCTAATAAGCCTGTCTTTGTTAATATACAGTGCTGCCCTCCTCCCAAGGGCAAGAAAGGTGGGAAGCAGGCTCCTCCTATTGAAGCTACTCAGACTTCTGTGTCCCAGAAGTTTACTTTTCCTGATAAAGCAGGTGCTGTCTGACTATCCTATTCTTCCCAGGCACATTCCTCTTTCTCTTCACCTTTCTCTCTCTCTCCCTGTCTGGTTAAAAATTACTCAGGACTCCTGGGTTCTGTCCGTTATCTGCCAAGGGTATTTCATAGTTTGGAAATCTCTTCCCCCTTTTATGGGAACTCCCTTGCCCCTTCAGGACCAGCTGTCCTCCTTTCCAGGGGTGCTTTGGGATATTTTGATTCATGGTACTATTCAAGACATTCCCATTCCCCAAAGGGTGAGAGGGTTTTACTCCAGAATGTTCCCAGTACCCAGGAAAGAGGTTACTTGGAGACCAATTTTAGACCTCTCTCATCTAAATAATTTTCTGAAGGTTCCCTCTTTTTGAATATTGTCCCTTCAGACTTTGTTCCTGCTTCTCCTTCTTCAGGCTTACATGGTGTCTCTGGATCGCAAAGATGCTTATCTCCATGTCTCAATTCATCCCCTTTTCAGGAAGCTTTTACATTTCTCTGTTGTATCCTGGTATTCTCAGTTCTATGCTTTGCCCTTTAGCCTTTCTACTGTCCCAAGGGTATTCAGGAAATGACTTGCTCCTGTGATTGCTGTTTGCAGGCTAAGGGGTATCCAAGTCTTTCCCTGCTTGGATGACCTCTTGCTTCAGGCATCCTCTCCAGAGACTTTGCTGCAAAACCTTCATTTTGCAATCCCCCTTCTACAGAGCCTGGGGTTCACTATACATTTCAAAAAGTCCTTTCTGACTCCTTCTCAGGATCATATCTTTCTGGAGTGCAGGATCTAGGCTGTTCCTATACGAACATCCCTGCCTCCTCCAAAGGCCCTAACTCTCATTTCCTTTTTTCAGTCCTTCTTTCTCTGGACTCTATAACAGCAAGGGAATTTCTGAGAGCTCTTGGGTTCATGGCTTCCACCATCCCTATACTCGCTTTTGCCAAACTCCACATGAGAAAATTTCAGTGGTTCCTAAAGTCAGTTTGGCTTTAGCATTCTCATCTTCCTTGATTTTTAGCTTCTCTCCTTCCATGTCTCCAGCAGGACATTCAGTGGTGGATTCAGCAGCTGACTCTCAATCCATGGCTTCCATTTCATCCACCTCTTCCCACAGGAGCTGTTCACAGATGCCTCAGATGTGGTATGGGGAGCACCTTTTGGCTCTCAAAAGGTGCAGAGAATCTGGTCACTTTATCAACAGAAAGGCCACATCAGTGTGAAGAAGATGAGAGCTCTTCTGATGGCTCTTCATGCCTTTCATCCTCTTTTCTCTGCTGTGATGTGGTATGACAACAAATGGGGGGGGGGGTCTTATCTTCTTTGCTAATTGGCACTGGTAGTGTAGGAACTAGCTAACCAGTATCAAGTCACTCCTCAGGCAGTGTACATTCCTTCAAGTCAGAACTTTGTGGCAGACTCTGTGAGAAGGTCCATAATACAATCCCATGAATGGATGCTTCACAGGGATGTGATTC
Organism: Protopterus annectens; assembly: GCF_019279795.1. NCBI lineage: Eukaryota > Metazoa > Chordata > Ceratodontiformes > Protopteridae > Protopterus > Protopterus annectens. The sequence continues at coordinate 394,049,919 of NC_056750.1, forward strand.
TGGACATTATCTATCAGTAAGGGTACTCCTTAAATGGATCTTTTGACTGTCCTCTGAACATACAACTTCATATTTTTTGTGCCAGAGTCCCAGATCCTCTGGTTTGGAAGGTGGACACCCTCTCTTTTTCCTGGAAGGGGATGTTTCTTTATGCTCCACCCTTCCCCTTATTCCAAACGTCCTGTTCCAAATATAGCAGGATACTCTCAAAATCTTTCTGGTTTCTCCCTTTTGGCTGAAACAGCATTGATTCCCTCTTCTGCATTTAGCCAAGGGCAATCATCACAAGTTACCTCACTGGGTGGACCTACTCATACAAGACAAGGGCTCTCTCATCTATCACCACCTGTCCACTCTTCAACTGACACTGTGGGTGATAGGATTTTGATTCCGCACCAACACCTTTTTTCTGAGGAAGTCCTTCTGGTCGTATAGGAGGCCAGGAAACCCATTACTAGGAAATCCTATTTATCCAAATGGAAGAGGTTTTCTGTTTGATGTCTTTCTTGTAAGCTGGATCCAGTTTCTGTGGCTGTTTCTTTGGTTCTTTCTTACCTGTGTGAATTGGTCAATGCTGGGTTGGCTTATTTTTCTGTTAAAGCCCACTTATCAGCTATCTCTGCTTGTCTGCCTTTATCCCCTCCTTTAGCTTCTAGATTTGAAGCCAAACAATTTCTTAAAGGCTTCTTACTTATTAGACCTCCCAGGAGCCTGTTCCTCCTCCATGAGATCTTAATTTTGTTTTGGAAAAATTGACCCAGGCTCCTTTTGAGCCTGCAGCTTCAGCTTCCTTGCAACATTGCTCTTGGAGGGACCATGTTCACTCCCTCCTTCCAACCCTGATCCTTTTCTTTTTTGGATGTACTGATTACTTTTCTACTCCTTGGACTGGCGTTCCTACTGGGGCTGTCATTTTTGAGGTTGGTACATCTTGATGTCACCTTTATGCCTTATGCTATGAGAGGAGCATACATGTGAAATACGGTGTACCTTAAAGCAACCTAAAAACTTTGGTATACTGGCCAGATATCGGGCCATTCTTGGCAGGGGATCCCTATTGTAATGAATACCTCAACAGTAAAGTGAAGGACATCTACCATTATGGTAAGATTTTACACAACTGTACTTTCTTTATAGAGGGGGTCTATATTACTTTGTTGAATGGTAGATCATTGAACCACCATTTGTTGAACCCCTAATTATCGAAGCCGCTAATCGCTGAATAAAATGTTCAGCTAAATTTTTCCTAGGGTAAACCAATTATTGGCCACCCTAGTGACCATAAACAAAATAATAAAATTTAACACCAACTCTGACATCATATTACAGTGAGGAAAAGGGCAAATTCCTGATGGTGGCCATCCGTTGGTTTGCCCTAGGAAAAATTTTGCTGAAAACTCTGTTTGGCGATTTGCAGCTTCAGTAATTAGGGGTTTGACAAATGGCAGTTTGATGATCTGTCATTTGACAAAGGGATATAGACCCTTGTAGAGGACCTTGTTGAGTTAGGGAGGAAACCACAGTGACCTATATGGTTTTCTGGAAAATTTTAACAGGGGTGCACAGTTTTTGGAATTCTTCAGCAACATTCATGAATCCACCAGAACTTTTTTTGGACATTATGATTACCAAAAAGAATAAACTGGAGACTCTCATTAGTTACAAGAACTCCGCAAGTAACTGCCTAATTCATTACAATAGCATGCACCCCAAACACCAAAAGATAGGGTAATCCAGAGCATGTTTTGTAGAGTAAAAATCTAACCAGTAATAGGAGTTACATCCCAATCTATGAGAAACAACTGATGCATAGATTTTTGTTTGTGTGTTACCCAGAAAGTTGTATCAGAAGAGCCCAAGAATCATTGAATGATTCCACATCACAAGAAACTAGTGAAAGTTCACAATGGATATTAGCTTTGCTTCTGACCTACGTTTGGACACCTCAGCTATTAAAAGCATCATTTAAAAGCATCACGTAGAACAACTGGAAGTCACTTTGTGTGAAAGAGTAGTTAAAAAAGTGATGGTCAAAGAACCCAAATCCATTAAAATATGGGGGGGGGGGGCAATATAAAAAAACATTTTAGAAAATTATGTTAACAGAGGAAGCAAAGCTGGCTCCAGAAATAGAGCTGATACTGTCAAATGTTATAGCTGCAATATATCTAGGTTTTATCAATCATGGTGCAAACACATATTGCACAAATACATCTCATACATATGCCTTTCCAGGGTTATTCACTTGTAACTCAGTATTCATAATCTACCTTGCAACTTGTTCCACATGTAACCCTTTTATGTTGTTAAAACTACACAAAATTGAAGGTCAGGATACAGAAATACATAAAAACAATAAAAGCAAGGCCTGGTTAATTGCTGTTTACAAGCATTCAACAAGTTGTTCTAATTTTAAGAAATTTCCGTGTACGGTTTCATGTGGATGATAATACAAGGGGTGGAAGTAAAGAGGACTACTCTGAGTATCTGGAGTACATATGGCAGATTTTACTAAATGCAACTAATAACATTGATTTGAATTCTGCACTTATTTTTAAATGTCATTTAAAACATTGAGAGCATTCAAATGTTGACTAGTGGGTAATGTGACGTTATCGTAGAAGTAGTATTTAATCACTTGATTATTTACACTGAGTCTTTGCTGCTCTTCATTAGTCTGATGAAGTCTCAGTCTGGACTGACTTACTTGAGATGGAAGTACTTACTCTTTTATGTATTTGTAGTGCACAGAGTGCACTGATTATGCTCCAGTATTCAGAAAAAGACAAATCAGTTAAATGCTAGAGCGGCACAATACCCGACCTTAACAAATGTTAAGCATCTCCTGCTAAAGTTTTTAAAGTTGGGTCTAGTACTCAGCTGTAAAAACTGCCTGTATTAACTAGCAAAAGACAGTAATACACTTAAAAGTTAGAAGAATGACAGGATGTGTGTGTGCCTGCATTTTCTGATGGACATGAAGTCTGAAACCTAAATACTTATCATTATTTAGTGTAATCAGTCTTCAGTAATTTTTCCAAAAGCAGTGGACTTTATGAGAAACAGACCAAATACATGAGACAAAAATCTGGACATTCTGTGAAAAACTAGACAGTTGAGAGGCAAGGGACTTTGAAAGCTGGTAAAACATGATGATATGGGCTAGTGTCAGCATGGCTAGTGGGAGTTCTGTAGAGAGAGTGATATGTCCTTTGAATGTCAAACTGATTTATACAAGATGCTTGTGTTAAAAATATATTAGAACTGTATGGCATTTGAAAATCAAAATGTGTTTGTAAAGTTGCTAGTGTAAAAACTATGTATCAACAGTGGATCCTGCTGGACAGAGAAGGAAAATACATGTGAGACTATATGTATATATTTTAGCAAAGGACCCTGGAAGAGCAGAGGTTAACCAGCTAGCTTACTTTAAGAAAAAATAAGAGAAATGTAAATGAGCTGTTAAACCATTAAAATGGCATCCCACAGTAATGAATAGGACCAAAGACAGTAGGTCTGGAAGAAGCCATTGTTCATTAGCTTCAGGAAAAAGAGGAGAAGTACTGTAATTGTTTCATGGCTCTAGGGCACTGCCATAAACATTTAGATGTGTATTGTAGCCGTCTATGCTATAATTCCTGTCTCAGCTTCAAAGGAGGATATTGTCAGAACTTGGAATCAGGTAACCCGATTAGGTCATTCTGCCAGCCATCTTGGAAATTATGTTTTAGATATTACAGTGGGAAATCTCTCAGCATTGAGTATTCTGTCTTGGGCCTGACAACAAGAAGGACCTTTCAGCACATCATCTGCCTTGCTCTGTTAAGTAAGTAGGGAATAGTAATTCTCCTAGATTCAGTCAGGAAAAATACAGTGAAACTTAATTTAGATATTGATTTTCTTTACTTGTCTGAGTCTGTCCATCAGTGTTATTTTCAATGTTTCCTGTGATTTGAACTCTGTCATTTACTGTAAAAATATATTTAGTATTTTCATGCTCTTCATTATTAAATATATTTAAAACTTTTATTGTGGCTGGTCCCTTTTAGAAAGTATTTAACCTTTGAGAGTGCTTATATTTGTTTAGTGACACGGTGTGTGCCACTCCAGAAGGCCTACCTGTCTTGCCCAACTACTACCATTTGTATTAGTATTAATATTATACAGTATAATTGGAGATGCTTTGTTAAGGGCCTTTGGGTAGCTGATTGTGGAGTGTCTGGTAGCAGTGATAACCTTATACTCTGGGCAGAAAGGGGCACAACAGGTACATCTGTGCCAGACTTTCACAGGTGTGTGTGTGTGAGACAAAGTAAATCTCAAAGAGTGCGTGTGTCTACTTTGGGTAGGGGCACAAAGCACTGGTTTGTACAGAGTGGGTGCTGGAGGACTTGACTTGGAAACTTGGCTGAGAACCTAATTCTCTGCAGCTGTACCACTGGGGAGTCTTATTGGGGACCTGGAGGGAGACAGTTATAGACAAATCCAGACCCTGGGCTGAGTGTATTTCTGCACCTGGAAATACTGAGTGCATGTATCCATTTGTATTCCAAGTGAACGTCCTTCTCCAGTGTCAGTGGTGAGGATTCAGGCTCCTTGATCACTGGCAGTGGTGGGACCATCACAAAACACTTGACATTTCTTTTTTTTTTTTACTTCATCTTGTAGTACATTGAGCAGATAAAAGTTCCACATACTGCAAAGAATTACGATCAGGTATCTGATCCTAAGTTGTTGTTATATGTTCTCAACATGGATGCCAATAAAAGCTTGAGAGGTGAATTTCTTGGCATCCATGTTGAGAACACATAATAAGTCTGGATCAGTAACCCAGTCATAATACTTTGTATTATTTTATTAAAGAATATTTTATGTAGGCAAGTGCTAGTCAGATTAGCTATTTTCTTGTTTTTATTTTATTGGAAATTTAGAAATTCTAATACAGCATTTTGTGTTGATTTTGATATTCTAAAATATTGCATATGTCAGCCATGTATCATGCTTTAAAAGAAAAAAAACGAAAAAAAAAAACACAGAAGAGTTGAAAAAAACAAAATGTCACTGGGTCCATCCCTCTCATACTGGGACACAGATGGGAGTCAGAGGAAAGATTAAGGTTGAGCAGGGGTATGTAATTAACTGGAATGAGAAAAAATATATGTTTAAGCAGTTCTGTAAGGATGGTAACATGATCTAAGATCTATAAGTAACAACAAGTGATCTAAAATGAAGAGTGTAAATATAGTTAAGGAAATGAGGGAATCATAGACAAGTATTTTAAGAAGCACTTGTAACTCATTTCTTAAAAATGAATGTGAGGTGGTCAGTGGAGAAAAGCAAGTGTTTAAAGGAATGAACATTCTGGGAAAGCTTGAGTTGGGTATAAAGCATATGTTGTCCTAGGGAATATAACTGGTAAAGGTTATCTATTTATCTGGTTGAGTGCATATGAGGAAGGTAGGAATAAAGCATTGGGAATGAAAAGGAATAGGTTAATAGTAGCAGAAGTTGGTTAGCAATGACAAATACTAAAAGCAATGGAACAAAGGGGGGTGCATAACAAGTTTTCATTTAAGAACTGTGAACCCAACTTTTGTTTTGCCCTGTGTGGAAGAAATGCATTCACTTTTATTGACAACCAACAATTCCTGAACTTCTACGCTATGTTTCTATGCGGAAAAGCATGGTTAGCAGGCACCTTCTCCTTCCCATGGAATGACCTCTTCCTGTATGCATATCCCGTTCTAACCCAGAAAACATTAATTCTTCATATAGTTGCAGCTGAGGAAGGAGCACCCTACACCCTACTTCCAGTAGTAGACCTGCTGA